>NC_057710.1:91875576-91895802 GCF_004010195.1 Chiloscyllium plagiosum
TTTGATTGACAGACCTGGCTGCCTCGCGGACTGGCAGTGTCATCTGTCTCTACTGTTTCCAAAAGATTCAACTTGTTCCTGACAGGTACTTTCCCCCGGGGTCTCTTGCACCTGTCTCCTCTCTGCCTTCCTCATCGTCTGCTCTCTTCTGGTACGATTGGTGTAATAACCTCGCTGAAAGATCTCGTTCTCTCGGATGAGCCTAAGGTCATCGAGTTCTTTCATCAGTGCTGCAATATGCTCTGTCAGTAGCTGAACGTGCACACACTTTCCACACTTATACGAGCCAGACACACCAGAGTCGTTGACCTCCCACATCATGCACGTAGCACACTGAACCAGCTTGGCAGTCATGTCTTCACCCTCTTCAACTGTGGCGTAATCACTTCACTCAACCTCCTTGTCGAAGACTCCTGAGCTAAAGCCTCACTCTTCAATCCACAGGAACTTCCTTGGACCCTCTTTTTGGGGCAAATCTGTGGACTTTTAATTTAGGTTAGAGGAGGCCCTACTATGTAGGACCTGGGGTCTAGAACACACCCACTCAAATATGCGCCACGACTTCACTTCCGCCCAGCTCCCGCTGCTCTCTGCAAAAAAAGCGTTGCACATTTCCTCTGATTTTAGTTGGAATAACTGTGTTTTACTTTGAAAATAATGACCTATTCTAAGAAATATTAAAGTGATTTTAAAACAATATGTTTTGCTGAAATATGTGTCTCATTTGTTGTTGCTATTTTGTGCAGAAACCTGTAGGGAACCTGTTTGCTGTTGGCATTGCTTTTGCACTTTGTCCCTAAATTCAACAGCAAAGAACAATAATGGGTTAGTTGAATAATTACTGGTCAGCCAAGATGGTAAAGGTAGCTATTATCTCTAAGGGTGAAAAACCTTGCTGTGCTTTGAGGGATCTCTATTGCTGAAATTTTGTGTAATTTGCTTTTAGATGCTGCATCTGCTGTAATTTCTACAGGTGGTACAGTTTCTTTTGAAATAAGTGCCAAATGTCCGTATCTGTGCTGGTGTGCACTTAGCATGTCACTTCACCACTGATCTCTGTGACAGGATGGAAAATGAGGTTCTTTGATCCATCTCATTGCTATTTGTAAGCATTATACTAATGAGTTGAAGCGTGTCATGATTATTTTTGGAACATTGGACATCAAAGCAGCTGTTGGAAAATTCCCAAGGGGTGCCCAATTTCATGTTACAATTCAGAGATCCTTGCAATCTTAGAAGGGATGTTTGCTCACCAGGAGCATGGGTTGCTGGCAGGGCAACTATACTGTACCATCTATTCTGAGTTATGATTTGTAGTGCTTTTTCAAAGTACATTTTGTATCCTTGCTGCATTTATTTGCATATCATTTACCTATTCTGCTGCTGACAAACACACTGCATAGCATGTGGAGCAACAATCTATATGGCATGTTTAACAGAACAAAGCTTCCAAAGCTTCACATGAGCATTATAAAATAAAATATTGCACTAAGCCACATAAGAGGAATTTAAGCAAAATGACCTAAAGCTTGGAAAAAGTGCCAGGTTTTAAGTTAAAAATCACACAACACCAGGTTATAGTCCAACAGGTTTATTTGGAAGCTTCCAATTATACCTGTTGGACTATAACCTGATGTTGTGTGATTTTTAACTTTGTACACCTCATTCCAACACCGGCATCTCCAAATCCAGGTTTTAAGGTGTGACTTAAAGGGAGAAGGTGAGATAGAGAAGACAAGGTATTCATGAACTTAAAGCCTAGGCAACACTGACAGTGAATGAGTAAAATTGGAGTTACTCAAGAGGCCAGAATTAGATGAATACAAATATATAAAGTTGGAGGTGGATTGCAGGAATAGGGAGAGTTGAGGTCATAGATGGACTTTTAACTATGAATGAGATTATTAAAATCAAGGTGTTGTTTGACTGGGAGCCAATGCAGCTCGGTAGTGGACGTGACAGCAGAGTTTTAAATGTCCTTATGTTTAGAGAGGCATATTGTCTGAGAGACCAACCAGGACTGCATTCAAATAGCAAGTCTAGAGGTCATGAATGCATGAATCAGGGTTTCAGCAGCAGATGAGCTGAGACTATGGATTATATTACAGAGGTGGAAATAGGTGCTGTTAGTGATGGCATGAATATATAGCTGGTAACTCATCCTACTGTAATGGCGTATTGGTGAACAGACTGATATGCTGTCAGACAGCTGCCAGAGAGAAGGTTAGATTACTTACAGTGTGGAAACAGGCCCTTCGGCCCACCAAGTCCACACCGACCCGCCGAAGTGCAACCCACCCATACCCCTACATTTACCCCTTACCTAACACTACGGGCAATTTAGCGTGGCCAATTCACCTGACCTGCACATCTTTGGACTGTGGGAGGAAACCGGAGCACCCGGAGGAAACCCACGCAGACACGGGGAGAATGTGCAAACTCCACACAGTCAGTCACCTGAGGTGGGAATTGAACCCGGGTCTCTGGCGCTGTGAGGCAGCATGCTAAGTGCTAAGGTGTAGTTGCTTGCTAAGGAATGGAGGTTTGAGTGGGGATTGAGGAACGTGGCTTTAGCATTCCCAGTATTTAATTGGAAGACATTTCTGCTGACCCAATAGCGTGTGTCAAAACGTCAGTTTGAAATTTTAAACGCTGCGTGGAAGTCAAGAGGGGTCTGGTGGTTTAGAGCTGTGTTTGTCAGCATACGATAACAAAGAAAAAGTTGTTTGCCTTCAGGTGATGTCGCTGAGATTCAGAATGGAGATGAGAAATAAGAGGAACCAAAGATAATTCACTCTGGACTCATTTCAACATGGAAGCATGAAAGGTGACCTTATTGGAACATGTAGGATTCTGAGAGGACTTGGCAGGGTAGATATGGGAATGTTTATTTTCCCCAATGTCGGTGAGTCTGGGACCAGAGGGAATAATCTCAGGATAAGGGGTCACCTTTTTAAGACAAAAATGAAGAGGAATCTCTTCTCTGAGGGTGGTGAATCCGGAGAATTCTTTACTGTGAAGGGCTAATGAGGCTGGGACTTGCAGTCTATTCAAGGTTGAGATAGACAGATTTTTAATTAGTCAAGGAATCCGTGGATATGGGAAGAAAGACCTGAAAGAGGAATTGAGGATTATCAGACCAGCCATGATTCTCACTGAATGGTGGAGCAGACATAGTCAGAGATTTGTAGTGCTGTACAGCACGGAAACAGACATTGCAGTCCAACTCGTCCATGCTGACCGTACATCCTAAATAAATCTAGTCCCATTTGCCAGCTTTTGGCCTTACATCCCAATAAATCCTTCATTTTAATATACCCATCCAGATGCCTTTTAAATGATATAGTTGTACCAGCCTCCAGTACTTCTCCTTGGTGGCTCATTCCATACACGGACCACCCTCTCCATGAAAAAGCTGTCCCTTTTAAATCTTTCTCCTCTGCCCCATGCCATCTAGTTTTGGACTTCCCTACCCTGGGAAAAGTCCTTGTCAATTTACACTATCCATGTCCCTCATGATTTTATAAACCTCTATAAGGTCACCTCTCTGCCTCTGATGCTCCAACGAAAACAGTCCTAGCCTATTCTACCTTTCGCTGTAGCTTAAACCCTCCAATCCTAGCAACATCATTAGAATTCTTTTGAGAACCTTTTCATGTTTCACAACATCCTTCCTATAGCAGGAAGACCAGAGTTGCATGCAGTATTCCAAAAGTCATTGGCCTTACCAGTGTCCTGCACAGTCGTAACATGACCTCCCAACTCAATGCTGGCTGAATGGTCTACTTCTGCTGTTATGACTACAATCTTATGAAATTGAAATCCCCTACTATTATGACCCTATTTTACAATGTTTGTCTTTCTTACTGTCTCTGAAATTTGTCTGGATATCTGTCCTGCTATCTCTTCCTGATTTTGTTTGTTTAGGATCTATGGTATACACCCAAAAATGTAATTGCTTCCCTTGTTGTTAGTTTCTATCTGTATAAATCCATTTGAGGAGCATTCTAAGATATCATCGCTCCTTATAGGAGTAAATGACTCATTGATCCATATTGCAACACCACCTCCTCTTTTACACCATCCTATGTCCTGAAATATTGAGCTGCCAGTCCTGTCTCTTCCTCAACCATGTCTCCATAAAGCAATGCTGTCATTTCAAAGTACTGTGCATTTCTCACAAGATTTCTTGCTTAAAATAAATGCCACTCAATCTTATCATACTGATGATCTGTGGGTCTCTCGGTTCCGCAATTGGTCAATTAATGCACGTGTAAACGACTGTTTGTCTAACATGCAAAAAAATCATTTATTATATATTACACCGCTGGGTTGGGCAGACTCTGATTCACCCAGAAGTATGAAAAGTTATTGGTGATCAAAAGAATCCAACAACTTTACAGAAATTGCATAAGGTTTGTATACATTATTCATCATCAAACATGGAGCATGATCGCATAGTAACAACCAATCAATACATGATATCACTTCATGGGTAGTTGCTTGAACCAATGATATTGATTAAGTCATAATGATTTATGTCACCTTTACAAAGATTTGCAGCTTGCAAAATGTAGTATAGTATTTCCTCTACAAGGACTCGCAGCTTGCAAAATGTGGTTAGTTTTTTTATATAGCTTTAGAGACTAGCTGCAGATGGTCACATAGGAACAGGGAACCATTTTGTCTCTAACTGCAATTTAGAATTAACTGTTTTTTGGAATTACATAAGTCTGTGGTTTCTTGTTTCTGTCTGGTTCAGTGCAATCTAATTTAGCAATGCAGAAGCCATTTTGTGCAGCTCATTGATCCATTTTGTCCTACCTCCCAGAGGCCCATATCCTCAATACTCCCTTGTGCCTTAACTTTCTATGCTGTGCCTGCCAGATTGACTTGGCTATATTTTTCTATTTTTGTCTGTTCATCACCCACTATTGTATCTCTACTCATTCCCTGTTAAATTAGTTAAAAACCTCACCAACAGCACAAGCAACCCCTCCACCCACCTTCCCCACAAAGGTATTGGTTGCATTATGGCTCACTTTCACCTGTGACTTGCAAAGGTCCACCCCCCCCCCCCCGCCCCCCGCAGAAATAGACCCGATGATCCAGGAATCTAAAGCCCTTCTTTGGCACAAACTCTCCAGCCACACTTTCATCCATTCTATCTGCATATTTCTCACCTATTAGCGGGCGGAATTTTTGACATCCCACTTTTTAATCTGATGCCTAGCTCCATAGGTTCTTATTACAGGACCTCATGACTCTTTCTACCCATGCCTTTGGTCCCAATGTGAACAACGACCTCCGACTGTTCACCTCCCCCGCACCTTCAGAATACAGTGCAGCGGTTCAATGATATCCTTGACCCTGGCCCCAGGAAGCCAGTGCACCACCCTGGAGTCACATCTGTGCCTGCAGTATTGTTTGTCTGTCCTGCTTACTCTTGAGTCTGCTGCGTCTACAGGATGTTTTCTCTCTCTCCTTATTTGTGAAGCTGATTCTGATTACATTCCCACAGCCCTGTCATTCTCACCACTTTCCAAATCAGCAAAGCTGTTCTTGAGTGAGCTGTACTCTGGGGCTTTCCTGAGTGCCTCCCTTCTTTTGACTGATCCTTCTCTGACTGTGTATTTCCTTAATCTGTGGGATGACAGCATCTAAAAAGATGCAGTGCACATAATTCTCAGCCTCACTGGTACACTGCTGTGCCTGCAGCCGATGCTCAAGCTCGAATCACTTGAGCTGATCAAACCAGAGGCACTTTCTGCCCATGTGCTCATTCAGATTGCCAGGAATGTTTAAGGTATCCCATACAGACTCTACAATAGGTATTTCTGCATTACCCTGCCATGCATTTGGCTTTTAAAAAAACTTACCCTACATTTAGTAACTCCATGCTCTTGTGTAATTCACTGCTTCTCAATTGTAATTATATTTTTCAAAGTTCTATTATGCCAGACTCAAAGACACTATGGTTAAAATGATCAATTCCTTCCACTGTTTCCTGCTGGACAACATTATTTCCAACCTTGATATTCAGTAGTTTATTTACCCAATATAGGCCAATGGTGCTGCTTTGAAAAAGTACCATAAAGACTAAATTCCCACAGTGTGGAAACAGTCCCTTCGGCTCAACAAGTCCACACCGACCCTCTGAAGAGTAACCCACCCAGACCCAACTCCCTCTGACTGACAGACCTAACACTATGGACAATTTAGCATGGCCAATCCACCTGATCTGCACATCTTTGGATTGTGGGAGGAAACCGGAGCACCTGGAGGAAACCTACGCAGACAGAGGGAGAATATGCAAACTCCACACAGACAGAATCGAACACAGGTCTCTGGCGCTGTGAGGCAGCAGTGCTAATCACTGAGCTACCATGCCACCCCACGGCACAGTGATGTCTTGCTTTACCAGTGTTGCTTTACATAATTAAGATCACAAAAAAAAGGAATAGGTGTAAGCCATTTGATCTTTTGAGCCTGCTTCACCATTCAGTTTACTCTTCCAGTACAGTTACATCTACCTGACAATGTCGAAGATTACCTAATAAAAACTGAAAGAACTGCGGGTGCTGTTCTGAGGAAGGGTCACTGGACCAGAAATGTTAACTTTGATTTTTCATTACAGATGCTGGTAGACCTGAGTTTTTCCAGCAATTTCTGTTTCTTTTAGAAAATAGCCCAGGTATGTTCTTTCCACAAAAAACAGGACAAATCCAACCTGACCAATTACTGCCCCTCAGGCTTCTCTCGATCATCAATAAAGTGATGGAAAGTGTCATCAACAGTGCTACAAAGCAGTACCGGCTCAGCAGTAATCTGCTCAGCGATGCCCAGTTTGGGTTCCATCAGGGCCTGACCTCGTTACATGGACGAAAGAGCTGAATTCCAGAGGAAGGTGAGAGTGACAGCCCTTGACATCAAGGCTACATTCAACTGAGTGTGGCATCACTGACCCATAGCAAAACTGGAATCAATGGGTATTGGGCACAAACTCTAAACTGGTTGGAGTTATACCTAATATATAGGAAAATTGTTATGATTGTTGGAGATTGGTCATCTCAGCACCAAGACATCTCTAAGGAATTCTTCAGGGTAGTATGCTAGGCCTAACCATCTTCAGCTGTTTCATTAATGACCTTGCCTCCATCAGAAGATCAGGATGTTTGCAAATGGCTACATAAGGTTCAGCTCCATACATAAGTCCTCAGACACTGAAGCAGTCCATTTCTAAATGCAAGAAGATCTGGACAATATCCAGGCTGTACTGACAAGTGGCAAATAACATTCGTGTCACACAAATACCATGCTATAACCATCAACAATAAGAGACAATCTAACCACTGCCCCTTGACATTCAATAGTGTTACTATCACTGAATCCCTCACTATCAACATCTTTGGGGTTATCATTGACCAGAAACTTAACTGGACTTGCCACATAAACACAATGGCTACAAGAGCAGGTCAGAGGTTAGGAATACTTGAGTGACTAACTCACCTCCTTACTCCTCAAAGCCTGTCCTCCATCTATAAGGCAGAAGTCAGGAATGTGATGGAATACACCTCACTGGCCTGGATGGGTGCAGCTCCAACACCATTACAAAAGCTTGACACCAATCTAGGACAAAGCAGCCCACTTGATTGGCACTCCGCTCCCTCCACTACCGATGCTCAGTGGCAGCAGTACACACTATCTGCAAGATGTACTGCAGAAATGCAGAAATTCACAGACAGCACCCTCCAAACCCACGACCCCTTCCATCTCTAATGACAAGGGCAGCAGAACACCATCACCTTAAAATTCCCCACCAATGGCATTGTGAGTCAACCTACCGTAGGTGGATTGCAACAGTCCAAAAAGGTAGCTCACCACTACCTTCTCGAAGGCAACTTGGGACAGGCAATGAATACTGGCTAGCTAGCAACACCCACAACCCTCAAATCAATTTTGAAAAAAGCAAAATACTGTAGGTGCTGGAAATCTGAAGCAAACACAGAAAATGCTGAAGAAGCTCAGGTGTTTTCTGAAGAAGAGTCATATCAGAACTGAAACACTACCTCTGTTTCTCTGTCCCTAAGTGCTGCTAGACCTGCTGAGTTCCTCCAGTGTTTTCTCCAATTGATTCAATATGGCTGATCTTATGCCTCAGTTCTACCTTCCTTACTCACCCCTAAATCCTATCTGTGCCCATTTCCCTTTATTCCCATTATATCTACAATTAATGAGTTAAGCCTTAAATACTCAATAACTGAGCATTCACTGCTCTTCAGGATAATGAATTCTAAAGATTTATAATGATTAAGTGAAATCACTTCTCTTCTGTTCTAATCTACATGTCTGAACCTTTCTTCTGAGACTGTCATTCATAGTTCTAGACTCCCCACCCAGTGGGAGCATTTCTATCTCTAATTACCCTTTGAGAATGTTGCATGCTTCAATTAAATCATCAATCATCCTTTTTAATTCGAGAGAGTGCTAGCCTAGTGTACTTGATTGTTAAAAATCATTTAGAGCAGCAGTAATCCATAACTAATCATGATCTGTGATCGTTCACAGTTGCCACGGTGTGATCATCATTAGCGATCCGTCACTTTCTTTAGAAAACAAACTATTATAAAATTTGTCCAAATGCTACAACCCATCAGGAGTTATATTTGCTTAAAAAAATTGAATTAGCCGTTATTAATAATATGGGTTGGACGAGCTTTATATTTCCTAAAAATAAAATGCTCTGTGCTCCTTATTTGTTAACTTCCTATTGCATTATCCTGTAGAAATCCAGCAAGAATAGTTTAGAAAATAACATAAAGCTTGCACCCAATAAATAACATTTGCTGGTCATTGAAATGCATGGCTGTTTCAGGTTGTTATATAAATATTAAATGTTGAACAATTACAAATTTATGGAGACATTTGAAATAATTGCGTGAAATGTTTTTATAGCTCAGTTCAAGCACTCAAAGCTCTCCAAACTAATAGGCTTGACTTATTTTCTGGTTGCAGTCAACACGCCTCTTTTGGGCATCCATGTATGGCTTCATTTATTTCAACGTTTAAACATTTATACTTCAGAGATTTTTAACACACCACCTATTGAGAACTAGATGTATAATCCTGAAAATGGTCTGAAGAGAACATCACTTAGCATAAAACACATCAATAATTTACATAAAATGTACTGTTCTGACCTTCAGTGGCCTCTTAAGCTCATTGCAGGGTCACATTTAGAAACTAGTTAGTGAACAGGAAGGAAATGGAGTAGGTAGTCAGGATCTGTGAGTGAAATGTCATGTTTCTCTGTCAGGTCACATCACAGAACGTTGATATCCAGAAAATATTTGTTCAGTAGCCTACCAACAAACAGAAATGTTTATAAATCCATCATACTTCTCAGTGTATCAGATTAATGTCTTTTGATGGGAGCTGTGTGCACGCCTCATAGCAGGAGTCAGGATGTCGGGAAGAAAATATATCAGATCATGGAAAAGGCAACTTAGAAAGACACTATTACAATAATCATGAGGAACTTCAATATGCAATTGGACTGGGAAAATCAGATAACCGATCTCAAGAAAAGGAACCTGTGGAATGTCTGCAAGATGTTTTTTTTAGAGCAGCTTGTGGTAGAGTTCTCTGGGGAAGAGTCGATTCTGGCTTTGGTGATGTGTAATGAGGCAGACTGGATTAGGGATCTTAGGGTGAAGGAACCCCTAGAGCCCCTAGAGAGGCAGTGACCATTGTATGATAGAATTCACCTTGCAATTTGAGAGGGAGATGCTGGAATCAGATGCAATGGTATTACAACTGAGACAAGGTAACTACAGAGACGTGAGGGAGGAGCCAGCCAGAGTTGATTGTAAAAGAGCCGAGCAGGGAAATCAGTAGATCAGCAATGGAAGGGGTTTCTGGGGGTAATGGGGGATGCACAGCAGAAATCCATCCCAAGGAAAAAGAAATGTATGAAGCAACCATGTCTGACAAGAGAAGTCAGGGACAGCATAAAGGCAAAAGAAAGAGCATACAAAGTGGTGAAGTTTAGTGGGAAGCTTTTAAAAACCAGCAGAGGAAAAATAAAAAAAAGGGAGAAACGATGAAATACAGGGATAAGCTAGCTAGTAATATAACAGAAGATTGCCAGAGGTTTCTTCGATAAATGCAATGTTAGAGAGAGCGAAATGCGGACATTGAGCCGTTAAAAAATGAGGCTGAAGAAACGGGCATGGGTAACTAAGAAATGGCCGAGGAACTGAATAGACACTGCATCAATTTTCACAGAAGAAGACACTAGCAGCATACCAAGAGAGTCAAGGTAATGGCCATCACTAAGGAGAAGGTGCTAGGGAAGCTGAAAGGTCTGAAGGCAGATGAATCACTCGGACTAGTTGGACTACACCCCAGGGTTCTGACGGAGAGATCTGAGGAGATTGTCGAGATATCGGTGGTTATCTTTCAGGAATCGCTGTAGTCAGGGATATTCCCAGAGGACTACAAAATGTCTCATGTAACACCCCTGTTTAAGAAGGGAGGAAGGCAGAAATCAGAAAGTTATATTAATTCCCGATGAAGGGCTTATGCCCGAAACATCGATTCTCCTGCTCCTCGGATGCTGCCTGGCCTGCTGTGTTTTTCCAGCATCACATTTTTCAACTCAGAAAGTTATAGGCTGGTTAGCCTGACCTTGTTCTTTGGTAAGATTTTAGAATCTGTTATTAAAGATGCGATTGCAGAGTAGTTAGAAGTGCCTTGGAAAATAGGGCCAAGTGAGCACAGGTTATGCCTGAAAAATCTTTTAGAATTCTTTAAGGAGGTAATGAGCAAGGTAAACAAAGGAAAACCAGTGGACACAATCTATTGGGTTTCCAGAAGGTCTTTGACAAGGTGCCAAATGGGAGGCTGCTAATAAAAGCCTATGGTGTTAGGGGCAAGGTACTGACACAGATAAATGATTGGCTCACTGGTAGAAAGTAGAGAATGGGGATAAATGGTTTTATTTTCATGATGCCAGCTAGTGACTAGTGGAGTTCTGTATGGATCAGTGATGGGATCATGCAACAGATAAATGATCTGGATGAAGAAACTGAGAGCATTGTTAAGTTTGTAGATGATGCAAAGATAGGTGGAGAGGCAAGTAGTGTTGAGGAAGCAGGGAGGCTGCAGAAATACAGGCTAGGAGAATGGGTAAAGAAATGGCACATGGTATACCAAGTGAGAAAGTGTGAGTTTACGCACCTTAGTAGGAAAAATAGAGGCATAGACTATTTCCTAAACGGATTAAGATTTTAGAAATCTCAGAAAGTTCAGGATTCTGTAAAGGTTAGCAAGCAGATTTAGTTGGAAGACAAATGACAATGTTAGCATTCATTTCATGAGGATTCAAATACCAGAGCAGTGAAGTATTTCTGAGGCTGTATAATGCTGTGGTCAGACCGCATTTGGAATATTGTTGGCAGTTTTGGACCCCAAATCTAAGGAAGGACATGCTGGTGTTGGGGAATGTCCAAAAGAGGTTTACAAGAATGAATCCAGGGCTGAAGGGCATGTTGTTTGAGGAGTGACAGGCTCTGCACTCGATGGAGGCCTGGATAGATTGGATATGGAGAAGATGTTTCCACTGGTAGGAGAGACCAGGACACTAGGACGTGCCTCAGAGAGAAAGGACCACCCTTTAGAACTGAGATGAGGAAGAATTTCTTCAGCCAGAGGGTGATGAATCTAAGGAGGTCATTGCCGCAGAGGGCTGTGGAAACCAAGTCTTTGAAGTGTATTTAAGACAGAGATAGGTTCTTGGTTGGTAAGGGAATCAAGGCTTGTGGAGGGAAGGCAAGAGAATGGGGTTGAGAGACATATGAGCCATGATCAAATGATGGAGCAGACTAGCTGGGCCGAATGGCCCAAATCTGCTCTTATATGTTATGGTTATTCCAAGCACCTTAAATCCTGTCGTTAAATCACAAACATTAACTTGAAAGTAGATTATGTTCAGTTACTTGACCAGATTCAACTTTTTGCAATTTTCTAAAGAGAAATTGAAGATTTGTCTAATTTGTTTATGATTTTTACTTTTGTCTATAAAACTCAGAGTAGGCTTTTTAAAAATCTTTTGGAATAATCCTTAAGTGTCGTTTCCATTTGTTGTTGAATTTTGTTTTAAACATTTGAAGCATCGAGTTTACTGCACCAACATTTTGGTTTTGATATTATTGTTAAGTTAGATTTGATGCTGAAAACAATTTTGTGTAGAAGACATGTCCATGGTGTTTGATATTATGTTGGATTTATTAAACTGCCTTCAATATCCAAGAAATTATAAAGCACAGGAAAATTATTTAAGGATGCCATAAAGCAAATATAGTTCACACTTAATAATGGAAATGTTGAAAGAGGAATATGATTCTGATTCTTTTTCAGGAATATACCATTGACATATTTTTTGCACAGTCTTGGTATGATAGCAGACTGAAATTTAATGGTACAATGAAGGTTCTCCTGCTAAATAGTAACATGGTTGGCAAAATCTGGATTCCGGACACATTTTTCCGAAACTCAAGGAAATCGGATGCTCACTGGATAACAACTCCCAATCGATTGCTACGTATTGGGAACGATGGAAGAATACTGTATACGCTAAGGTAAGGCAGTTGGATAAAATACTGAACACTGTGGATCAAGCAATTCACTGGAAATACTTCAGTTCTATTTCCTTCCAAACTAAATGAAGAATTTAATTTATATTAAAGTTTGGGGTTTTAAAAAGTTCCATGTGTTATTGTGGTTGTGAACTGGTGTTAGTGGGAGCAGTGCCAAAACTGTCAGTAGACAGTTGGCTTACGGTTTTGTAAATATACTGATAATTTTTTGTGCAGAAAAATGCTTGCCAACAACATTAAGTATTAATGTTAAGTGAAGGGTATATTTTATTAAATATTATTGACTGGGGAATTAATGGCAAGGATGTCATCCAATTTCATTTGGGGAAGTTCTCCTGGAATCAACAAAAAGTCTCTATATATCCAATCTGTAATGCAGAAGACTCAATATAAGGTTTTCAGTAACCTTTAAGAGAAAAATGCACCAGGCTACAAAACTTTGTTGGTTTTATTTTACAAATAGCCCCTGTGCTCATTGCTGAGTAGCCACAAACTTTGCTCGTAAATGCAACAAGTCTGTTATCAGCATGTCCTGTAAAATCATGAGTCAAATGACTTCAAACAGAATGTGCTAATTAATATCCTGAATTCAGAGTTATTTTGTGTGTTTGTTATAATTTTAACATGATTTAATTTTCCTGCAGAAAAATACTCATCCATTTCCATTCCTGAGTAACAGCTACTCAAAATAATATGTAAACCCTGTATAGAGTTGTGTGTCACCAATCGATGAATTCTTTCAGTAGAACCTGGCCAACCAGTGCGTACCAGCACTGATGATTCATTACTCATTTTTATATTTGTCACGAATTTTAATGCAAGATTGATTACAAGTCTTGTCAGATCGGTTCAAATACTTTTCTTCAATGAGGATATTAGAATACTGAAGCAATGACTGCTTGCATTACATTCAAACCCTAATCTGGCATCTCATCGAGACCTGTTCCATGAAAACCAGGTTGAGCTTTTCAAGTGTAGCTAATAAGTTAAGTTCAATGTAATTCTGCTTGGGCATGTATTCGTGAGTGCACAATCTTAAGGCCTGTAAAGAGATGAGAAAGAAATGTCAGCACTTGAGGACAACTACCATCATAATATGGAAATGTTAATGGATCTGTGCTGGAAACAGACAACACTACAACAATAAAGTATATTCAAATAACACCTTTAAAGCAAATTCTCAGTCAGACTATAGTCAGTGGGGAATAGGGGATGAAACTTTCCAATAGGTAAACTCATACAAGCTGCAAAGGGAAATCATTACTGATGTTGAGAACCAAGCAACTCAACCACAAGATGTCATTAGGGCCGTGCCCTACACCTAACTAACTTCAACTTTGCATATAGTGGCTTGGTAATACAGAATTTCAGTTTTGCTGAAGCTTGTGTTAATCAGAACAGATGCACAATATAAACTTTGAATTTTAGCATTCTTGTCTGTCCCGATGAGTGCAAGACAATGAGCTTTACTTCAGTGTTGTTGAACCTACTTGTGGGCTCCTGTCTGAGAAGGCTTTTTATTCAAAGACAATTAGTGCTTGGTCAAATCATTGGACACTGAGCAACAAGGACAATGACACGCATTTGAATGATGACAGTGAATTATCCCAGCCACAAGACACTTGTGGTTGGTAAACAGAAGCTGCAAAATGCTACCAGTGCTGATACCTGAAAATACAACATGAGCATTGGTGTGGATTTGATTTCATTCACACCTGAAACGACTTTAACTCTTGAAGAACAGTACTGTTTTAAGAAGACAGAGACAATATTTTCTTTTATTCATTCAGGGGATGTGGGTGTCATTGGTAAGGCCAGCATTTAATACCAATCTCTAATTGCCCAGAGGGTAGTTAAGTAAAGGCAGCATTTCCTTCCCTAAAGGAGAAGAATGAACCACTTGGATTTTTCCTCACAATTGACAATAGTTTTGTGGTTATTCTAATTTCAAATATTTATTGAATTCAAATTCCAGCATCTGCCATGGCAGAATTTGAACCCAGCTACCCAGAATATTGTCCAGAATCAGGGTCTCTGGGTTAATACTACTAGCCCATCACCTCCCCATCAGTCATAGAAATGGGTGGTAAGCTGTTCATTTCCTTATTAGATGATTTAAAAAAAGTTGGCAAGAGTCATCTCAATGGATAGAGATTCCAACTCTGACTTATGAGATCAAACAAGTGTAGGAGAATCTACAAAAGATGGCTGATGCACTTTCCAGAGCGACTGTTGACAGCCTTTACAACAAATAATGAGGAACCTATTAGTGGCATTGAATTATATATTTGGGCTACAGCGATCCAGTGGTCAGCAACCCAAAACAGACTCAAAATCTGACCGGAAGAAAAGAAAGACCAAGAATGTTGGTATTGAATGCAAGGTTGACCAGATCAAAGAACTGATGGGGTGGCCCATGTAGACCTATTTTGGACTTGGACAGCATTTCTCAATTATAGATGACCTGCTGTTTGATGATAGGCTGGTCGTTCGAGTTTTTCTGTAAAATAACATGCCAGACCAGATACTCCAAGTGGCCAAATAGAGAGCTGGGCTTGGTTATCTGTGCAGAGCCCTGGATCTCAATGTGTTTGAGGCTTTCATAGCTGACTGTGAAACTTGCACCATTCATAGACTTGAGTAAAGAGAGCAAGTGATCTCCACCAGGCCATCGGAAAGAGTGAATATTGACTTATTGATGTTCAATGGCTGTTCTTATCTTTATTGCTGCTATTTTTCATGGTGGATACAGGTAAAGCAGGTTTGAAAGTGCTAACATCAAAGTAGTTATCAGGGTGTTATTTGAAATGTTCACTATATTTGGCACTCCACTTGTAGTCATGTCTGACAATGCACTTCAGTTTCCTAATGGGTGCTCAATAATGAATGGTCAGCTTGAGATTAGTTCAACATTTGTATGTATAACCAGTTTGAAAAGATAATCACAGTTGAAGGGGAAAGCTGAGCATGGGGTCAAGAGTATTCTTGTTTCGTGGAAAACATTGACTTTCATGCAGCCTTCTTGGATTAGCGGTCCACCCCATTCCAATGTTGTTTATTGCTTTCAGAATTGCTGATGGGGTGAAAGCTGAAAACGTCACTCCCTAGAAGGAAGCGATTAACTCCGCAGTTGAGTCTAAGGGGATATAAGAATGTTTGTTGAAAAAAAAGGAGAGTCTTAACAATAGATATCATTGTGCATGATGACTTGCACATGGATGTGGGACAAAGAACAAAGAAAATTACAGCACAGGAACAGGCCCTTCAGCCCTCCAAGTCTCCACTCGATCTAAACCTGTCGCCTATTTTCTAAGGCTCTATATCCCTTTGCTTCCTGCCCATTTATATATCTGTCGAGATACATCTTAAATGTCGCTATCATGCCTGCCTCTACCACTTCTGCTGGCAACACATTCTAGGCACACCACACTCTGCATAAAGAACTCCCCATGCATATCTTCCTTAAACTTTTCCCTTCTCACTTTGAAGCTGTGACCGCTCGTAATTGAGTCCTCTGCTCTGGGTAAAAGCTTCTTGCCATCTACCCTGTCTACACCTCTCATGACTTTGCAGACCTCAATCAGGTTCTCCCTCAACCTCCATCTCTCTAATGAAAGTAATCCTAATCTACTCAGCTTCTGTTCATAGCTAGCGCTCTCCATACCAAGCAACATCCTGGTGAACCTCCTCTGCACCCTCTCCAAAGCATCCACATCCTTTTGGTAATGTGGTGACCAGAACTGTATGCAGTATTCCAAATGTGGCCGAACCAAAGTCTTATACAACTGTAACATGGCCTGCCAACTCTTGTACTCAGTACCCTATCTGATGAAGGGAAGCATGTCTTCTTAACCACTCTGTTGACCTGCGAACCTCCTCTGCACCCTCTCCAAAGCATCCACATCCTTTTGGTAATGTGGTGACCAGAACTGTATGCAGTATTCCAAATATGGCCGAACCAAAGTCTTATACAACTGTAACATGGCCTGCCAACTCCTGTACTCAGTACCCTATCTGATGAAGGAAAGCATGTCTTCTTAACCACTCTGTTGACCTGCGTTGCCACCTTCAGGGTTCCATGGACCTGAACACCCAGATCGCTCTGTACATCAATTTTCCCGAGGACTTTTCCATTTACTGCATAGTTCGCGCTCGAATTGGATCTTCCAAAATACATCACCTCGCATTTGCCTGGATTGAACTCCATCTGCCATTTCTCCTCCCAACTCTCCAATTCTGCTGTATTGTTTGACAGTCCCCTTCACCATCTGCTACTCCACCAATCCAAGTGACATCTGCAAACCTGCTAATCAGACCACCTATACCTTCCTCAAGATCATTTATATATATCACAAACAACAGTAGTCCTAGCACAGATCCCTGTGGAACACCACTGGTCACAGTTCTCCATTTTGAAAAATTCCCTTTCACTACTGCTCTCTTTCTCCCGCTGCCCAGCCATTTTTTTATCCATTTAGCTAGTATACCCTGGACCCCGTGCAACTTCACCTTCTCCATCAGCCTACAATGGGAAACCTTATCAAATGCCTTACTAAGTCCATGTAAGTGACATCTACAGCCCTTACCTCATCAATCAACTTTGTCACTTCCTCAAAGAATTCTAATAAGTTGGTAAGACATGACCTTCCCTGCATAAAACCATGTTACCTATCACTGATAAGCCCATTTTTTCCAAATGAGAATAGATCCTATCCCTCTATCTTTTCCAGCATCTTACCTACCACTGATGTCATGCTGTCAGGTCTATAATTACCTGGATTATCCCTACTATCCTTCTTAAACAAGAGGACAACACTAGCAATTCTCCAGTCTTCCAGGACCTTACTGTGTTCAAGGATACTGTAAAGATATCTGTTAGGGCTCCAGCTATTTCCTCTCTCACATCCCTCAGAAACCTGGGATAGATCCCATCCGGACCTGGGGACTTGTCCACCTTAATACCTTTTAGAATATCCAACACTTCCTACCTCCTTATGCCAACTTGACCAAGAGTAATCAAACATCAACCCCTAAGCTCAACATCTGTCATGTCCCTCTCTTGGATGAAGAATGATGCAAAGTACTCGTTAAGAATCTCACCCATTTTCTTTGACTCCATGCATAACTTTCCTCCTTTTGTCTTTGAGTGAGCCAACCCTTTCTCTAGTTACCCTCATGTTCCTTATATATGAATAAAAGGGTTTGGAATTTTCCTTAACTCTACTCGCTAAATGAATTTCATGACCCCTTTTAGTGCTCTTAATTCCTCGTTCGGCTTAGGGATATTTCTCCGACATTCTACCAAAGCTTTGTTTGTCTTCAGTCACCTAGACCTTATGTATGCTTCCTTTTTCCACTTAGCCGGTCTCACAATTTCACCTGTCATCCATGGTTCCCTAAACTTGCCATTCCTATCCCCCATTTTCACAAGGACAAGGTCTTTGGACTCTTCCATCGTCAGACCACAGCGAAACGACGGTTGGAGGAGGAACGCCTCATCTTCCGGCTAGGAATCCTCCAACCACAAGGGATGAACTCGGGTTTCACCAGTTTCCTCATTTCCCCTCCCCCCCGCCTGTCTCAGTCAAATCCATCAAATTCAGCACCGCCTTCCTAACCTGCAATCTTCTTCCCGACCTCTCCGCCCCCACCCCAGTCTGACCTATCACCCTCACCTTGTCCTCTTTCCACCTATCACATTTCCGACGCCCCTCCCCCAAGTCCCTCCTCCCTATCTTTTATCTTAGCCTGCTGGACCAACTTCCCTCATTCCTGAAGAAGGGCTAATGCCCGAAACGTCGATTCTCCTGTTCCCTAGATGCTGCCTGACCTGCTGCGCTTTTCCAGCAACACATTTCCATCTCATATTTCTCCGACATTCTACCAAAGCTTTGTTTGTCTTCAGTCACCTAGACCTTATGTATGCTTCCTTTTTCCACTTAGCCGGTCTCACAATTTCACCTGTCATACATGGTTCCCTAAACTTGCCATTCCTATCCCCCATTTTCACAGGGACATGTCTGTCCTGCAATCTAATCAACCTCTTTTTAAAAGCCTCCCACAGATCACATGGATTTACCTTCAAGCAACTGCTTCCAATTTACATTCCCCAATTTACATTCTAAAACTTAGGGAATTGTGATCACTATTCTCAAAGTAATCCCCTACTGAAACTTCAACCACCTAGCTGGACTCATTCCCCAACACCAGGCCCAGTATGACCCCTTCCTGAGTTGGACCATTTACATTCTGGTCTAGAAAACCCTCCTGAATGCTCCTCTGCTACATCTAGACCTCTAATACTAAGTGTATCCCAATTAATGTTGGGAAAATTAAAATCTCCTATCACCACTACCCTGTTGCTCGTACATCTTTCCATAATCTGTTTACGTATGTGTACCTCTATTTTACGGTCGCTGTTGGGAGGCCTGTAGTAAAGACCCAAAATTATTATGGCACTCTTCCTATTTCTGAGCTCTGCTCATATTGCCTTGCTGCTCAAGTGCTCCATAGTGCTCTCCTTCAGCACAGCTGTGATATCCTCTCTGACCAGTAATGCAACTCCTTCACCCTTTCTACCTCCCTCTCTATCCCAGCTGAAGCATCTATATCCTGGGATATTTAGTTGCCAACCATGCCCTTCCTTCAACCATGTCTCAGTAAGAGCAATAACATTATACTCCCACATACTAATCCAAGCCCTAAGTTCATCTGCCTTACCTACTACACTTCTTGCATTAAAACAAATGCACCTCAGACCATCTGTCTGTTTGCGTTCATGATCTGCTTCCTGGCTATTCTTACCCTTTGACGTGCTGACTTCAGTATCTAGTTACTTACAGGCTTTAGTTACTACCTCCTTACTGTCCACTAACTTCCTCATTTGGTTCCCATCCCCCGCCACATTAGTTTAAACCCTCTCCAACAGCGTTAGCAAAAGCATCCCCAAGGACACGGTGGCACAGTGGTTAGCACTGCTGCCTCACAGCGGCAGAGACCCGGGTTCAATTCCCGCCTCAGGCGACCGACTGTGTGGAGTTTGCACATTCTCCCCGTGTCTGCGTGGATTTCCTCCGGGTGCTCCGGTTTCCTCCCACACTCCAAAAATGTGCAGGTTAGGTGAATTGGCCATGTTAAATTGCCCGTAGTATTAGGTACAGGGGTAAATGTAGGGGAATGGGTCTGGGTGGGTGCGCTTCGGCGGGTCGGTGTGGACTTGTTGGGCCGAAGGGCCTGTTTCCACACTGTAAGTAATCTAATCTAAAAAAAAAAAGACACTGGCCCAGGTGCAGACCCATTCAATTTGTAATGGTCCCAACTCCCACAGGACCGGTCCCAATGCCCCCAAAATTTGAACCGCTCCCTTCTGCAAGCCACGCAAGCATCCCGCCTATTCTTTCATTTCTATTCTGATTCACATGTGGCACTGGTAGCAATCCTGAGATTACTACCTCCGGAGGTCCTATTTTTTAACTTGGCTCCTAACTCCCTGAATTCTGCTTTTAGGACCTCATCCCATTTATCACCCATATCATTAGTGCCTACATGCACCACGAGTTGGCTGTTC
>NC_057710.1:91896302-91906308 GCF_004010195.1 Chiloscyllium plagiosum
TGGCCCACAGTGACTCATGGGTGTCCAGGTTTGACTTACTAGATCTGTTCATAATCTATACTATTTAGCAAGGTGGCAGTGTCACACAACGTGGTTAAGGGTATCCTCAATGTGAAGATGGGACTTTGAATCCACAAAGACTGTGACGCCCATTCCTCCTAATACTGTCATGACAGATTTATCTGCGACAGACAAATGGAAGAGAACAAAGTCAAGGATGCTTTTTTTTCCCCAGTTGTAGGTCTTCTCAAACACCAGCTTCAGACCCAGTCTAGCAGCCTTGTCCTTTTGTCTCTGTTAGTAGTGGTACTATATCAAGTCACTTTCAGTGATGGTGAAGTTCCTCACCCAGAATACATTATATGCATTTGCTGCTCAGTGTTTGTTCCAATTGGTGTTGAGCATGGAAGAATACTAATACATTAACTGTGATGTGTGGGTAGGAGGATGGTGTTTGGGGGAGGGTGGAATTAGCTGGGGGAGGGGTGCATTGAGGAGGGGGCTGACATTTGATAATCCACAACAGATTATTCCTTCCATATGTTCGACCTGTTGCCATTAGGCTTCCTCATCTAATTCTGCTAACTCTGGAGTTAATGTTGACAACTGTCAGGAAGCTCACCTTTGACTACGTAACCACTATGCCACAGACACTGCTGGGTCTGACCTGCCAGTGGGACAGTATACACACACCAGGATTGTTGGCCCTGGGACCTTGTCTCAGAGGTATAATCAGGTACATATGACTATGGTAGAGAGGTGTTTGACTAATATTGAGACAGCTCTCACAATGTTGACACAAACGTCCAAGAAGGAGTTTGCAGTATTGACCAAGCTAGAGTTGATGTCATTGTTTCCATTGTTTATGTCAATACTGGATGGTTTGTTCAGTTTCATTGCTTTAAGACTTTGGATTGGTTTGATACAACTGAGAGACATGCTAGGCTCTTTCCAGCAGTCATGAGTCACCGACATTGCTGTGGGTCTGGAGTCACATGTAGGCCAAACCCGTGTAAGGACAGTAGATTTAATTCCTCAAAGGACACCAGTGTACCAGATGCATTTGTGTAATAATTTTGGAGTTATCATCAGAATAGTTTTTTAAATTGAAATTAAATTCCACCAACTACCAAGCAGAAGTTGAACACGTGATCTCAGTTCAAGCCTGGGCTTCTGGTTTACTAGTCATGTGTCACTATTTCTATGTCACTGTCTCGCTGCGATGGAAACTGACTGAAAGGGGACATGCTGCGTGCTTCAGACACATCAAATGCTGCTTTACTACTTCATCCAGTCTACATTAAGTGGATCTTAATGTATCTGACATTAAGTGATCAGCTCTTTTTGGGTAAATCTACTGGTATTCATCTATAATACCTTCCCATTCTATATGAATTATATATACCTAACACATTCATGTGGTCCTAGTCTTTGTGGTTTTAAGATAGTTGTTCTAATACAATAGTTACTGTTTCCAAAGTTCTGTTAACTATATTGTCCATTCTTTGGTTGGAACGACTCTGAAACAAACATCACCACAACAATACCTCCTCTGTCAATTCAGCCTATTAGCACTTTCATTAAGCCAGATGCATGAAGACCACATTCTAAAGGGAATAACAAATTTACACTGCAAAGTTAAAAAGGTACTGATTGGCTAATAAGTGGACTCTAATTGGTTGAGGCATTGCCATGGAGAAAGCACCAGGGAATAGTTGACCGTAAACCTTGGTTTAAACTTAGAAAAGCTGTCTGTGATAGTTATGGTGCTGCCTTGGTGGAATACATAAGGGAACTATTGTGCCTATTCATTTTTTTTGTTGTAAAAGTTGCAATGCCTGGCTATATTCTTCCTGTTTCTAAATGTCTTGCATATGGATATATGTGGATTGTAGCAAGTGTAGGTGAGCCACATTGGCAATCCAACGGGTAATTTTAAACTGGGGTTTTTACTACTATTTATCACAGGCTGAACTTTGCTGGTCAATATACTAACTGGCATTCCCACAGCTTTAACTGTTGTACGATTATCCTTATCCCAAAAATTGGTCCTGAGCCATTTGTTGTCCATGCAAACTTGACGCTGCAAAGGGCAAATTAAAGCTTTTCTACAGGGTAATATCTACCTCAGTCAAATCATTGCACAATGTACATTGCACAAACTCATCAATAACATAATGCCAGCACTGCCGGTCCTGAAAAGTGCTCTGTGTATCTGAAGATTTCCTGGAAGGGAGAGGTTGTTCACAAACACGAGCAACAAGCCATTGCACACTGATATTACACGGTAGCAACATAAGTGGTGTTTTCCAACAGCTGAAAGGAGATTCTGTCCATCACACAAATGAGCGATGGAGTGTACAAATCTCAGTGTCAGTGCAATGCCAAGTACGTGGATCATATATCCCAACAACTGGTGGATTCAATGATACATCATATCTCTTTGGCTGTTCATAACTGACTGAGTTCCAACCAGATTGCAAGCCCCAGCAGGCAAAGTTCAGAATATAATCTATAACATTAGATATGATTCTGTGTGTTATTGAATGATCATAAGTGTGCTAATTACACTAACAACCAAGTACAGATTACCAGTTAACACTCCAGGGGGGGGGAGGGCGCATCTAGATGTTACATATACAGGGCCCTATCCTCTGCAAAAATACAGAGCCTATATCCAGACTTTGCAGCTATTCCCTTCTGTGTTCCCCATGGCAATATCTTGACCAATCAGATCCACCTTGCCAACCAGTCAACACCATATTTCTGCTGCAGTAAAAGTTATAGTTCCCCTTGATATTTCCCATTCTTACATCTGTCCTAATGAATGCGAGATGAAAAGCTTCAATGATATGCATCCTTCTTAACCACTACACAAGTGCTGTACAACAGGTACCAATGTTCCTTAAGATGCATATTAAAATGAACACTAATAAATGTACATTAATATTAACATTAGTTTTGATTGGACAAAGTTGATGATTTTATTTTTCCCTTTTTGTTTGCCACATTAGATTAACCATCAATGCTGAATGCTATCTTCAGCTTCATGACTTTCCTATGGATCATCATTCCTGTCCTCTGGAATTCTCAAGCTGTAAGTGTGGCATCATGTGCACCTTTATTTCTAGTACAAAATAATTTGGGATATAAATAATGCTGTAACAACAGCAAATTACTTGGTAGGTGCGTCAAGTAATCGATAGGCTATTAACTTCACTATATAATGGCCTAAAAGAATTAGATGGTGCATTGTAGCCTTGTTGTATGCAATGATCCTTCAAAGCACCATTAGTCAAATGCAGCTTTATTGTCTGAACATGTTGGCTCACTTCATGCTGGCCTATTGCTTATGACAAAGTAATCTACCTAAACCAATAATTTGCAAACTACATCGTAGTGTTAAAAACTGATAAAGATTATTTTAGAATCGTTTGAGTAAAACTCTCTCCCCATTATCTGACATAAACATTTTAACAATTTTATTTTGAGTCTCTAGAAACTAATTTTGTTTTGCTTTCTTTGAGTCATGTGAACAAATCTTTTTCATAATTTATTGTTGAGATGATTTCATCAATTCTTGGTTCTTGAAGGCTAAATCTATTGCATTTAGTGTTTTGAAAAGAATAGAATGACAGGCTGGTTCCAGCACAGAAGAAGGCCATTCAACCCATCCAAGATGATTATGTGAAGCAGCAATTCACCCTCACTCCCCTTCCCTGCCTTTTCCCTGTCTCAGATAAGATGACCAAAACTGCACCCAGTACTCTAGCTGTGGTTTCACTAAGCTCCTATAAAATTGAAGCAATCGATCATGATTCCTGTACTCACCTCCTCTTGCAATAAAGGCTAATATTCCATGAGGCTTCCTTTAAGGGCAGCACAATGGCTCAGTGGTTAGCATTGTGCCTCATAGTACCAGGGCCCTGAGTTCGATTCCAGTCTCCGGTGACTGTAAGTGTGAAGAGTGCACATTCTCCCCGTGTCTGCATGGGTTTCCTCCGAATGCTCTGGTTTCTTCCCACAATCCAAAGATGTGCAAGTTAGGTGGAATGGCCATGCCACATCGCCACGTAGTGTGCAGGCTAGGTGTGTTAGCCATGGGAAATGCAGGGTTACAGGGATGAGGTGGGTCTAGGTGGGATGTTCTTCAAAGGGCTGGTGTGGATTCTTAAAGGGCCAAATGGTCCACTACCACATGGTAAAGATTCTATGAGTTTGCTGCACCTGCATGTTAGCCTTCAGAGAAATCATATTTAGTAGCAGATTAGGGTTGGGGGTAGGGGTGTTGGGAGAGAGTGATGTGGGGGTCAAGGTACAGTCACTGCCACAGAAATATCCAAAGCAAACTTGAGATGCCTGCCGTTAACCCAATCAGGAAGGAGGGTGGCTGTGCTGGATTTGGATAATCAGTTTCTTTTGCAGCTGTTGATTTGGGAGCTCAGCTGTCAGGAAGGAGAGTGTGTCAGAAAAAAAAAGCATTACACATTGATCCTAACAAGAGACAACATGGGAATGGTGTCTTCACACATTGGCATCATAAAAACCAATCCAGGTGGTGGAGGCAGAACAGTGTGTACCAGGTAGGAGCATGAAGAGGGCAGTCAGACATAATCTCTCATTTTAGATTCAGTTTAATTGTAATACTTCGTGTAATTGAAAGAATAGACTGAATTTGTTTGGCCGAACCAACATAAACATTTATTTTACTGATTAATTATCCAACCAATGCAGGTAAAGTATGATTTCACATGTTTCACGGAATTTTTAAAAATAAGTACAATAAAGTGGAAAGGAGTAATTCTTAATAAAGCAGTGATTTTCAATCAACTCACTTCAGGACACCAGCTTATGACTTTTAGCTGTCTGGGCACATGTCTCTCATTCTGTTCTGTTGACTGATGGAGTTATACAGCATGGAAACAGATCCTTCAGTCCAACTCATCCATGCCAATCAGATATCCTAAACCGAACTGCATTTGGCCCATATCCCTCTAAACCTTTCCAATTCATGTACCTATCCAAGTGTCTTTTGAATATTGTGCCTCTACCATTTACCCTGGCAGCTCATTCCTTACATACCCCACCCTCTGTGTGGAGAAGTTGCCTCTCAGGTCCATTTTAAATCTTTCCCCTCTCGCCTTCAACCTACGCCCTGTAGTTTTGGACTCCCCTACCCTTGGGAAAAGACTTTGGCGATTCACCTGAACTGAGCCCCTTATGATTTTATAAGCCTCTATAATGTCACGGCTCAGCCTCTGACAGTCCAGGGGAAAATGTCCCAGCTTGTCAAGCCTCTCCTTCTAACTCAAGCCCCCCCAGTCATGGTAACATCTTGTAACTCTTTTCTGTACCCTTTCTAGTTTAACAACATCCTTCCTATAGCAGGGTGGTCAGAATTGAGTGCAGTATTCCAAAAGTGGCTTCACCACTATCTTGTAAAGTTGTAACATAACATCCCAACTCCTGTATTTAATGTTATAATCAATGAAGGCAAGCATGCCAAAGCCCCAGTCTACCTGCGACATCATTTTCAAGGCACTATGAATCGTCACCCCTAGGTCCCTTTGATGTTCCATTGTTTTCTGGCTGCTTTGCTGGGCATTGGTCTGCTGAGCATTGTGTGCCATGGTTATGTTTATGTTCTTGAGAGTGATGCTTATCTTACAGATATTACTTCCTATGATCTCCTGACTGATTGATTGATTGTATCCCTTGTATCAGTTACTTATGTCAACATTCCTTTTGTTACAGCTTAGTTTACTAACTTTATAGATCACTACCAAAATATGGCACCACCAGAGTAATTTATTGTCCACTTTGAAGATATATAATGTCTTGTGCTAATGATCAGCATTGTACAGAGATGTCTCAACTGATTCATCCAAATATTCTTGAAAATTCCCCAGCCTGTCAATATCGTTTAGTTAAAGAAAATATTTAGTAAGTTAACCAAAGGCATTATCACAGGACAACTAAGGTTTTTGTTCTCCCAGAGAAAGTGTCATATTATCATGAATTGAACCCTATCACTGATTGCAGTGTGTTCCACAGTAGGTCGCTAAGTATCATTGCAAGACATAGTTAATTTGAATTTCAACGTAATATATCTGCAAATGCCAGTTTTATACTTCAACTATTATGCATATAAAATAATTAATTTACAAAGCTAAATCAATATAGGACACTGTTGCAACCATATAACCATACAAATAGTCTCTTTCAGCATTTGTTTATTTTAACTCAAGGCTAAATTACATCTTCCACTAAACACAGAAATACAGGCATACTTTGACAACATGGTATTTTATTGACGCAATTGAGCTAAATAAAACTTAATTCTTCATTTGTGAATCAGGTTAAAATAATTAGTTTTCATTTAGTTATTGAAACTAAACTCAAACCTACAGTAAGAATATACTGACAATGCAGGCCACGTCTCAATATGACTGAAAACTAATACAGAAGGTGCCTGAAGCTAACCTGAAAAATGGTGATTGACATATGTCACATAGTGCAGCAACAGCTTGCACTAAAATCTTACCTCTGCATACCTGCCACTGGCTGTACAATGTTATCATAGCTCTGAATTTAGGTATCAGGCTCTTTCTATTTCAGAGGGAATCAATAATACACAACTGCGCCGATTGAACTTTGCTCCTTCTTTTAAAGGGTTTCTTTGCAAAGTAAAATAGGAATCAGAGGCCTTAATGATGTTTCCTTATTTGCCTGTTTCTTCTTTGATCCCATGTCAAATCAAAATGATGTCAGCACTGCTGCTGATTGTACACAGCAATGCTGTAGCCTGATCCTTGTCAGGCCTGTCTGCGAGTCCAGAGGTGATCTGAGACCTGTCAAAGTGGAGGCATCAATTGATCTCGTGTGGTCTTAGTAAAGAACCATTGTTTAGACCATAATACCGTAACAAATCGGAGTGGAATTAGGCCATTTGGCCCATCTGGTCTGCTTCTCCATTTGATCATGGCTAATATGTTTCTCAACCCCATTCTCCTGCCTTTTCCCGTAACCATTGATCTCCTTACTAATGATGAACGTATCTGTCTCTGTCTTAAATATACTCAATGTCTTGACCTCAAGGCTTTTGTGGCAATGAGTTCCACAATTTCACCTCAGGTTGAAGAAATTCCTCCTGATTTGATTTATTATCGTCACATGTACCGAGATACAGTGAAAATTATTGTTTTACATGCTATCCAGACAAATCATACCTTAAATAAGTCATCAGGGTAATAGAACAGATTGTAGAATATAATGTTACAGCTACAGAGAAGGCACAGAGAAAGATCAACTCTAATATATAAGAGGTCCATTCACAAGTCTGATAACAGTAAGGAAGTTATGCTTAAATCTGTTGGTATGTGTTTTCAAACTTCTGTATCTTTTGCCTGATGGAAGTGGGTGGAAAAGAATATAACCAAAGTGGGAGGGGTCTTTGATTATGTTGATTGCTTAACGAGGCAGTGGAATGTGTAGGCAGAGTCAGTGGAAGGATGGCTGGTTCATGATGGACTGGGCTGTGCTTACAACTCTCTGCAATTTCTTGCAGTTGCCATACCACCCTATGATGCATCCAGATAGGATGTTTTCTATGGTGCATCTATAAAAATTGGTAAATAGGTACATTGGTATGCTTTCTCGACTATAGCGTAGATGTGGGTGGACCGGGATAGATTGTTGGTGGTGTTTAATCCTCGGAACTTGAAGCTCTCGACCACCTCCCCCTCAGCCCTATTGAGAAAGACGGGGCATGCCCTCCACTCCACTTCCTGAAGTCAATGACCAGCTCTTTCAATTTGCTGACATTGAGGGAGAAATTGTGGTCTCTACACCATCCCACTAAGTTGTCTGTCTCTTTCCTGTACTTTCTACCTTGTTGTTTGAATTCCAACCCAATACAGTGGTGACATCAGCAAATTTATAAGTGGAGTTAAAGCTGAATTTGGCCAAGCAGTCGTGTGTCTATAAGGAGTGTAGTAAGGGGCTGAGTACATAGCCGTGTGGGGCTCCGGTATTGATGGTTGTCATGGAGGAGTGTTGTTGCCTATCTTTACTGATTGCAGTGTATGGTTCAGCAAGTTGAGGGATCCTCATCTCAGTTCAAAACGGTCATCCCTCCACTCTGAGGTTGTGCCCGCAGGTCCTACTCTTTCCTAGTAACAGGAACATCTTCTCCACATCCACTCTGTCCAGGCTTCGCAGTATATTGTAAATTTCAATGAGATCCCCCCTCATCCTACTAAATTTCACTGAGTACAGGCTCAGAGTCCTCAACTGCTCCTCATATGACAAGCCCTTCGTCTCCAGGATCATTCTTGTGAGCTTCCTCTGGACCCCAGCACATCTTTCCTCAGATACAGTGCCCAAAAACTGCTCACAGTATTCCAGAAAAAAAGAAGTGTTTAGGTAGAGCCCTTCATGTTGTTCTAATACATGCTGCCATTGCCTTTAGCTATCCCATACTATCCTATGATGTAACCCCGTTCTTGCACTGTGTCTTACGTCATTGCCTCCTTGTGTTTATCCGCATGACTTCCACCATTATGACCGTGTATCGAAATGACTTTACCACCACATTAATCACCCACTGTGGGCAATCCAACACCAGTCATCAATGAGCCAGTCAGATAGACACCCAACTACTTTGATAGTCTTTTCCACGTTCTATGAGTTGTAGACTCATTGACCACTCCCACATTTGCAAGAGCAGATTGGACAGACAAGCTTTCATGCTGTAACAGATGTATGTACCAGACTATGCACCATAAAGCTACAGATATGAACTGTCACTTAGACATCTGTGTGCTTGTGGTGAACAGCTCACCTTATCAGAACAAAGCAGGGAGTAAAATTGCTGCCAGCACATGTGTAACTTTTCATATCCAACAGCAGTGCTAGGCACTACTAAGATTCCTGTCCATGCTTGCTTTGTGGTTGCTGGAGTGTTATACTGTAGGATGTCTCTCCTACAACACCTCCACCAGAAGCTGGAGATCCAAACTGCTAAACTTAGAAGCTGACTCTCCCATTCTTTCACATGCTGAGCTCTGTGGGATATTCCAGCAATACCAATATAGAACAAAAAGGGTTGTGAGGCATGTAATCTACATTGCCCTGTAGCACATTTGTGCACTTTCATGAATTAACCATTTTTTTCTGTCTTATCAGTAAATACTTGGGATGGTACTGTGGGTGGGTGGTGGGGAGGGAATGTCTTTCCAGAGATGTGATGAATTTTGCTGCTGTCACTACCTGATGGCATGCTGTACTCTGGATTGGAATGACCCTGTGGATTTATTCTGTGCGAATTGTGCTGCTCTGCTGTTCCTCCATGCAGCTGAGACAGAACTGATCAGGGGTAAAGTAAATGGATGCATCTCGATTGATGGGTGGTAACGGCGCAAAGGTCCGTGCTACTTGCACTGTGTATCACAAATTCCCCCATGGCATAACACTAACCTCTGTTGATACAGATTACCTGAAGGTGCCCGGAGTGCCAAAACGTTGCCATAGGGCTATGTTTATGATGCCTCTCCATGGTTATGTGGTTTAATGTGCTTCTGTACAATTTGAATTAGCAACAGAAATGGCTGGTTTATCATATTAAAAGCGACTGATGGGTCATCAGTTCCAGCAAAAGCAAGCAGTTGGACAACATTTAGAGATTTAGAGACATAGAGTCATAGAGGTGTACAGCATGGAAACAGACCCTTCGGTCCAACCCGTCCATGCCGACCAGATAGCCCAACCCAATCTAGTTCCACCTGCCAGTACCCGGCCCGTATCCCTCCAAACCCTTCCTATTCATCCAAATGCCTCTTAAATGTTGCGATTGTACCAGCCTCCACCACTTCCTCTGGCAGCTCATTCCATACACGTGTCACCCTCTGTGTGAAAATGTTGCCCCTTAGGTCTCTTTTATATCTTTCCCCTCTCACCCTAAACCTATGCCCTCTAGTTCTGGACTCCCCCACCCCAGGGAAAAGAC
>NC_057710.1:91906984-91919773 GCF_004010195.1 Chiloscyllium plagiosum
AATCAGTCCTTGCCTTTCCAAATACATGTACATTCTGTCCCTCAGGATTCCCTCCAACAACTTGCCCACCACCGAGGTCAGGCTCACTGGTCTATAGTTCCCTGGCTTGTCTTTACCGCCCTTCTTAAACAGTGGCACCACGTTTGCCAACCTCCAGTCTTCCGGCACCTCACCTGTGACTGTCGATGATACAAATATCTCAGCAAGAGGCTCAGTAATCACTTCTCTAGCTTACCACAGAATTCTCGGGTACACCTGATCAGGTCCTGGGGATTTATCCACTTTTAACCGCTTCAAGACATCCAGCACTTGCTCCTCTGTAATCTGGACATTTTGCAAGATGTCACCATCTATTTCCCTACAGTCTATATCTTCCATATCCTTTTCCACAGTCAATACTGATGCAAAATATTCATTTAGTATCTCCCCCATTTTCTGTGGCTCCACACAAAGGCCACCTTGCTGATCTTTGAGGGGCCCTATTCTCTCCCTAGTTACCCTTTTGTCCTTAACATATTTGTAAAAACCCTTTGGATTCTCCTTAATTCTATTTGCCAAAGCTAATGTACACTTAATTCCTCAGTGGCCAAGGCACAGTCGCATCAGCCTGGATTTCCTGGTCCACAAATGGATGATCTTACTGGTGTACATTTTAAATGTGACTGAGTTGCCCAACCAATGCTGGGCCCAACGTTGCCTCTCTCTAACAGGTTAGCAGGTCCAATTCCTCTTACACCCTCCCCCCACCCTACTTCCCTGTACACTTTCTCCCAAATCTGGCTTTTCAACCTGTGAGTTTTCCCAAATCTGCATTCCTGACCTACAAGTGACAATTCTGCCATGCTTCCTGAGCTAAACTCAAATGCAAGTTAAACTCGTTGAAACACGGATTGCAGTTGAACTTTGTTTCAAATGCAGAACTTATTTGAATCACTAGAATTAAAGATTTAGTGAGGCTGCAAGAAACTCAGTTCCAAATATTGTCTCAGTCATTAATCCAACCGTCCATCCCACATTTTAAAAGTTTTAGATTTTCACTGCCTTAGATGAAAATGGTGAAGGAAATTGCCTGATCCTATGAGAAAGTGGGAGAAAGAAAGGACTGCAGATGCTGGAGATCAGAGTCGAGAGTGTGGAAAAGCACAGTGCTCCGACAGCATCCGAGGAGCAGGAGAGTCGACGTTTCATGCATAAGCTCTTCATCAGGAACGCGAGTCAAATGGGAGGGTGGGGGTAAGGCTGGGGGAACGTAGCTGGGAAGGCATTAGGTAGATGGAGGTGTGGGGTGATGGTGATAGATCGGAGGGGAGGGTGAAGCGGATGGGTGGGAAGGAAGATGGTTGGGTAGGACAGTTCAAGAGAATGGTGCCAAGTTGGAGGGTCGAATCTGGGATGAGGTTGGTGGAGGGGAGGTGAGGAAACTGGTGAAATCGAGGTTGTTGCGGTGTGGTTGGAGGGTCCCAAAGTGGAAGATGAGGTGTTCTTCCTCTAGGTATCGGGTGGCTCAGATTTGGTGATGGAGGAGGCCCAAGACTTGCATGTCCTTGGCGGAGTGGGAGGGGGGGGTTGAAGTGGTTGGCCACAGGGCAGTGGGGTTGTTAGGTGTGTGTGTCCCAGAGATGTTCCCTGAAACAATCTTTAAGTTGGCGTCCTGTCTCCTCAATGTAGAGGAGAACACATCAAGACCAATGGACACAGGAGATGAGATTTGTGGATGCGCAGGAAAATCTCCATTGGATGTGGAAGGATCCTTTGGTACCTTGGGTAAAGGTGAGGGGAGAGGTGTCTAGTAAGTGTTTAGAGATCCACTCCATTCATTCACTGATAAAGATCAAAATGTGATATATGAGAAAATGTCAGGCAATTGTTTCACTTGCTCCTTCTGGAGAAACAGAGACATTTCATTTTTATCATTGCCTTGCTTCCAAACAAGGAAAAAGTGAGGACTGCAGGTGCTAGAGATCAGAGTCGAAGACTGGTGCTGGAAAAGCACAGCCAGTCCGGCAGCATCCGAGGAGTAGGAGAATCGATGTTTCGAGCATAAGCTCATCTTCACGAATGTGGGGGTGGCCCAAGGGGGCTGAGAGATAAATGGGAGGGGGGTGGGGCTGGGGGGAAGGTAGATGGGAATGTGATAGGTAGATGAAGGTGGGGTAATGGTGAAAGGTCGAAGAGGACAGTGGAACAGATAGGTGGGAAGGAAAATGGACAGTTCAAGAGGGCGGTGCCAAGCTAGAGGATCAGAGTTAAGGCAGGGGAGGGGAAATGGAGAAATTGGTGAAATCCACATTGATCCCTTGTGGTTGGAGAGTCCCAAGGCGGAATATAAGGCGTTCTTCCTCCAGGCGTCAGGTGGCTAGAATTTGGCGATGGAGGAGGCCCAGGATTTGCATGTCCTTGGTGGAGTAGGAGCAGGAGTTAAAGTGTTCAGCCACAGGGTGGTGGGGTTGTTTAGTGCGTGTGTCCCAGATATGTTCTCGGAAATGTTCCACATGTTTCCCTCTTGTCTCGCCAAAGCAGAGGAGACCACATTGAGAGCAACGGGTACAGTAGATGATGTATGTGGAAGTGCAGGCAAATCTCTGTTGGATGTGCAAGGACTCTTTGGGGCCTTGGATCGAGGTGAGGGGGAGGTGTGGGCGCAGGTTTTACACTTCTTGCAGTGGCAGGGGAAAGTGCCCGAAGTTGAGAGTGGGCTGTTGGTGGGCATGGACCTAAGAAGGGCGTCGTGGAGGGAATGGTCTCTCCAGAACACAGATAGGGGTGGGAAGGGAAATATATCCCTGGTGGTGGAGTCTGTTGTGGAAAAGGATGATGCAATATATCTGGAGGTTGGTGGGGTGGAAGGTGAGGACCGAGGTGTTCTGTCCTTATTGCTTTTGGAAAGGTGAGTTTCAAGGGCGGAGGTATGGGAAGTGGAGGAGATGTGTTGGAGTGCATTGTTGACCACATGGGAGGGTAAATGGTGTCTTTGAAGAAGGCGGCCATCTGGGATGTTCTGTGGTGGAATTGGTCCGCTGGGGAGCAGATGTGGTAGAGGGGGAGGAATTTGGAATAAGGGATAGCGTTCATGAAGTTCATGAACTGTTCAACCTCCTCGTCCTTCATCATGGTGAATGGAGGTATACAGGGACTTGGATGTCCATGATGTCCAGCCCCCTCACCAACCCCAACCTCTCACCCTCAGAACGTGCAGATCTCCAATCCCAACCTCACCATCAAATCAGGGGAGGGGGGGGATGCAGTGCAGTGGTAGTTTGGCACACCGACCTCTACACCACTGAAGCCAGGCGACAACTCGCGCACACCTCCTCTTACCGCCCCCTCCACCACAACCTCACCTTCCATCACCAAACCATCATCTCCCAGACCATCCATAACCTCATCACCTCAGGGGATCTCTCACCAATAGCTTCCAATCTCATAGTTTGGGAACCTAGTACTGCCCAGTTCTACCTCCCATCAAAAATTCACAAACCTGACTGCCCCAGTTGACCCATTGACTCAGCCTGCTGCTGTCCCACCGAACTTACCTCTGCATATCTTGACATCGTACTGTCCCCTTTGGTCCAGCAACTTCTCACATACATTCAGGACACAACCCACACCCTCCACCTTCTCCATGACCTCCGCTTCCCTGGCCCCCAATACCTCATCTTCACCATGGACAGCCAATCCCTGTACACATCTGTCCACCATGATGAAGGCCTCCAAGCACTCCATTTCTTACTGTCCTGCCACCCCAACCAGTACCCTTCAACTGACACACTCATTTGATTGCTGAACTGGTCCTCGTCCTCAACAACTTTTCTTTCCAATCCTCCCAGTTCCTCCAGACCAAAGGGATAGCCGTGGGCACCCATATGGGCCCCAGTATGCCTGCCTTTTTCTGGGGTATGTGGAACAGGCCATCTTCTGCAGCTACACTGACACCATCCCCCCCTTTTTCCTCCGCTACATCAGTGACTGTATTGGCGCCACCTAGTGCTCCCACGAGAGGGTTGAACAGTTCATCAACTTCACGAACACCTTCCACTGTGACCTCAAGTACACCCGGACCATCTCGGACAACTTGCTCCTCTTCCTGGACCTCTCCATCTCTATTTCCGGTGACCGTCTCAACACAGACATCTACTACAAAGCCACCGTTTTCCACAGCTACCTGGACTACACCTCCTCCTGTAGAAGCGCTATCCCTTATTCCCAATCCGTCCGCCTCCCAGGAGGACCAGTTCCACCATAGAACTTCCCAGGTGGCCTCCTTCTGCAAACACCGCAATTTTCCCTCCCACATAGTTGACAATGCCCTCCAGCACATCATCTCCACCTCCTGCATCTCTGCTCTTGAATGCCACCCCTTCCTACGCAACAAGGACAGAACCCCCCTGGTCCTCACCTTCCACCCCACCAACCTCCATATACAATGCATCATCGTCCGCCATTTCTGCCACCTACATACAACAAATCATCCTTTGCCACTTCCACCGCCTACAAACAGACCCCACCACCATAGATATATTTCCCACCCCTATCTGCATTCCGGAGAGACCATTCCTTCCGCGATTCCTTTGTTAGGTCCACAGCCCCACCAACCCACCCTCCACTCTTGGCAACTTACCTTGTCACCGTAACAAGTGCAAAACCTGCGTCCAGACCTCCCCGCTCACTTCTGTCCAAGGCCCCAAAGGGTCCTTCCACATCTGACAGAGATTTGCCTGTACTTCCACACACAACATCTACTGTGTCCATTGCTCTTGATGTGATCTCCTCTACATTGGGGAGACAGGCCACCAACTTGTGGAACATTTAAGAGAATATCTCTGGGACACCCACACTGAACAACTTCACTACCATGTGGCTGAACACTTTATCTCCCCCTCCCAGTCTGCCAAGGATATGCAAGTCCTAGGCCTCCTACACCACCAAACTCTAGCTACCGAGGCCTGGAGGAAGAATGTTTCACCTTCCGCCTTGGGACCCTCCAACCACACGGATTGATGTGGATTTCACCAGTTTCGTCATTTCCCCTCCCCACCTTACCCCAGATCCAGCCCTGCAACCTGGCACTGCCCTCTTGAACTGTCCTACCTGCTCATCTTCCTTCCGACCTATCAGCTCCACCTACCTCTCTGACCTATCACCTTCGCCCCTACCTTCATCTACCTATTCCCACCTACCTCATCCCTCGTCCCACCCCCATCCCATTTATCTTTCAGCTCCCTTGGGCTACCCCCCCTCATTCCTGATGAAGAGTTTATGCTTGAAACGTCGACTGTCCTGCACCTGGGATGCTGCCTGACCTGTGCTTTTCCAGCACCACACCCTTCAACTCTTGCTTCCAAACAACACTAGTCCATAGGTTTGATATAGTTTGTATTCACTATGACAAGAAGAGACTGCATTTGTTTTGCCATATCTCTAGCTATTGGTATTGACCCTGAAAGTTTGTCAAATGGAAGAACCAGCTCTGCCTTCCATCAGGGTTATCGGAGTCAAGCCCCACAAAAATTTAGGCTCAGTGTTTTATTGAAGAAAGGTATTTAATTATTTTTAATTTGAGTAACCTTTTACTGAAATGTAAAGCTGACTAAATTGCAATGTGGCAAGCCACGTTGAATTGCCCTGATGCTGATTGAATTTAAATAATTCAAATAACTTTGGTTATCCAGGAGAAGCTAGTGAATGGTTGTATAAGACGTTCAAGGCCTGTTCATTGAACTGCTTAGCCCCAAATCTATGTCCAACCAATCATAGAATCTCTACAGTGTGGAAACAGGCCATTTGGGCCAACAAGTCCACACCGACCGTCCAATGTGTATCCCACCCAGACCTATTCCTTGCCCTAATGCTCTACATTTCCCATGATTAATGAACCTAACCTACATATCCCTGAACACGATGGTCAATTCACTTGATCCTGTACATCTTTAGACTGTGGGAGGAAACTGGAGTACTTGGAGGAAACCCACAGGGCGACACGGGGAGAATGTGTAAACTCCACACAGACCGTCTCCCAAGACTGGAATCGAACCTGGGTTCCTGGCGCTGTGAGGCAGCAGTGCTCATCGCTGAGCCACTGTGTTGCCCTTGAGAGGAATAGATTTTTTTTCTCTCTCAAATTGTTTGACATCAGAGCCTAGAGATCAGAATCCTAACATTCCTAGCGTAAGTGCCAGGAGTCACTGAGGTCATCATTTTGCAGGTCAACAGACCCCTATGTATCTGCCACTACACTTCATTTGAGTTATGCATTTTAAGCCAACCAAACCCAAGCAGAAAATCTACATTAATCTGTCCACTGACGACAAGCATTTACTTTCGAAGTAGACTTTTGAAGTCAGTACGAGTTAATGTCTTTTTTTTGCTATTTCTCATAAATTTCCTTTGCAGATGGGTACCCAAAAAATGAAATTGTGTATCGCTGGAAGAAAGATCCAGTTGAAATTGCTCATCAAAAGCATTGGCGACTTTATCAGTTTGCATTTGATGGATTCAGAAACACAACTGATGTAATGCATACCCAGTCTGGTAAGACAACACAGTACTGCTTCAGGAAAAATGTTGAAAATTGCACAGCAAATTTCTATTTGTTTAATGTTAGGCATGATTACATTCTGATCAAACAAAAGAGTATGATAAAAAGCAAATCCCTTGGTACCACTCTTTGTAAGTATGTAGTCAAGTGTTGCATTATATGATGGAGTCCAAAAAACAGACCAGTTTGTTATCTTGTTGATACAGAATTATTGCAGCTCAGCTGACACTGGGATTTCCATAAGTCAGCAGACTGAGCTGAGACATGGAAAGCTAATCTAGAGTCTGAAATCCTGTTTGTTCCCTGCAGAACCTGCTAGACATGGGTGTCAAGAGAGAACGTAGCATCAGGTTCAGCTTGAGGACTTGACTTCAGCAGTGAGAAAATAGCAATGCTCATACTGTTAAAATTCACTCTCAAGAAAACCACTGCTTAGCAAACTACTAAAGGTAGCTGGCACCTGTGAAACAATATTTAGCAAGTGTCAGTACCATCAAATTATTTTAAGACATAAAACTCACGAACATAAGGAGAGTTGAAGAGTAGAATCAAGCAGTGTGTAAAATCAGCATTACACCTGATAATGACAACATCAAAGTGTGTGGGTTCTGTTAAGCAGCTGAGCAGCACCGACATTAGAAATGGCCAGTGCTGAGGCTGTCATGTGGAAGAGTGGGTATGTCCATGCCAGGCTGCCCTCTCAGACAATTTGGTTTTTTTGAGTATGCCAATGCCTGGCACTCAGATTGGGATGGTGCACATTTCAATTGCTATGCCTCAGCTGCAGGGTCAGTCATTTCCATTGAAGGGTGTGATCATAGTGGAGACTTGTGGCCCGAGTAACGTACTGGACAATTATCAGGGTTAATGGTGGTGCCCCTGGCTGCTTTGCTTGGGCAAAATGCAGGACAGTGGTTCAGGAGGACAGCATTCACCCTCCCACTACTGCTGTCCAGCTGGTGCCTTCCCTGTTGCCTGTCAGCCAGCACCTTCAGCTTTGGCTGTGACAGACAAGTTAATGCAATTAGAGCCATATTCCAGGCCGTGAGGCAAAGGGAGCTGTGGGAATTGGACCTGAAGTATTGGATGTACCTATGGAGATGAAGGCTGCTTTAACCTGTTAGATGATCAGTGCTGCAAGAGCCTGAGATGGCAGAGATTCCAAGCAAATGGCCACTCAGATTTGTGCCTTTTGTGGTGAAAGAAACATCCATTTATTCTAATCTCATTTTCTAGCAATTGTCCCATTGCCTTGTTTGCTATGATGTTTCAAGTTTTCATCTAAATAAGTCTTAAACATCTTTATTGTTCCTGTTTATACCACCTTTTCAGGCAGTGCGTTCCAGATATCTGCAACCCTCTGGATAAAAGCTAAATCTCCAAATCCCCTTTAAGCCTCCTGCTCCTGACCTTAAATCTATGTCCCCTGGTTATTCACTCCTCTACTAAGAGGAAAAGTTTCTCCCTATTTACATTGTTTATGGTCTTCAGTACTTTGAACACTCCAATCAGGTCTCACTCAGCCTGCTCTGTTCTGGAAAACAACTCCTGTCTATCTAGTGCCTCTTCATAATTGAACTGTTCCAGCTCAGGCAGTATCCTAGTGAATCTCCTATATACACTCTATACAGCCTGCCTAGCATGAGGTGACCAGAAATGCAGACAGTAATCCAGCTGTGGCCAAACTAACACCATAGACAATTCCATCATATCCTCATTGTGCTTGTATTCAGTGCCTTGACTAATAAAGGCAAAGTATCCCATGAGCCTTCTCAACCATCTTATTTATCTGCCCCTCTGTCTTCAAGGATCTATGGACATGGACACCAAAGTCCCTCTGATCCTCTGTACTTCCGAGGGTATTACCAGTCAAAGTGTACTTCTGCGTCTTGTTAGTCGTCCCAAAATGCAACACCTCACACTTTTCAGGATTAAATTCCGGATTTGCCACTGTTCAGTCCACCTGACCAGTCTGCCAATATTGTCTTGCAGTCTAAGGCTTTCTTTCTTACTATTGACCACATCACCAACTTTAGACTCAGCTGCAAACTTACTGATCACACCTCCTACATCAACGCCAGATCATTCAACAACAAACAGCAAGGGACCCAGCACAAAACTCATGTGGTATGCCACTGGATACAGGCTTCCCATGACAAAAAAAAAACTTTTTGACCATTATGCTCTGCTTCCTGCTACTACGCCAATTTTTTCAAACAGTCTGCCGTGCAAAAAGCTTGTCAAAAACCTGATCTATCTTGATCATCAGGTAGACAGACCTGAGAATTAAAATTAGCATTTAACTATTCTTTCTGCAATTCCATGTCAGTGATGACCCAACCAGTCAGCATCCTGTTTATGTTATACTTGTGGGACTTGAGCATTGCTGGCTGGTCAGCATTTATGGCTCGTTCCTAGTTGACCTTGAGAAGGCGATGGTGAGCTGCCTTCTTGAACCACTGCAGTCTACATGCCATAAGTATACACACATGGCCTTAGGGAGGGAGTTCCAGGCTTTTGACTCTGAGACAGTGAAGGAATGGTGATATATTTCTAAATCAAAGCGGTGAGTTGCTCTGAGGAGACTCAGAGGTGGTGGTGCAAGTATCTGCTGCACTGTATCTCTTGATGGAAATAATCGTGCATGCTATATAAAGTTATGTCCTTTTTACCAAGCCTGTATCTTGAGTCCCAGGCATGATCAGTGCCAGATAAAAAGCATTGACTTCTTGAGTCCTTTTAGCAATGCAAAAGGCGAAAAATATACTTGTGTGCATCAATTTACAAAATAGTTGAAGAAACAACAGTGGTACAATGAAATGGATTAGTTCTTTCAAAGAGCCCAGAGATTGGAAAGGCCTTATTTTGTGCTTCAGGATTCAATGATTCCATTTAATTCTATTGGCACTGCTTCAGTGTATATCCAACGTACATGCTGGTGAAAAATGATTGCTTGTCAACAAAGCAACAGACTTATCATTCATTTCACCACAATTCCTGTTTTCTCCAGTCAAAACAATTATAGAGTCATCAAGTCATAGAGACGTACAGCATGGAAACAGACACTTTGGTCAACTTGTCTATGCTGATCAAATATCCTAAATTAATCCATTCCCATTTGCCAGCACTTGGCCCATATCCCTCTAAACCCTTCCTTTCATGTATCCATCCAAATGCCTTTTAAATGTTGCATTGTACCAGCATCCACCACTTCCTCTGGCAGCTTATTCCATACACTCGCCACTCTCTACGTGAAAACGTTGTCCCTTAGGTCCCTTTTAAATCTTCCCCTCTCACCTTCAACCTATGTTTTCTAGTTCTGGACTCCCCCACTTGTTTATTTATCCTATCCATGCCCCTTATGATTTTATAAACCACCATAAGGTCACCCCTCAGCCTCTGATATTCCAGGGAAAACAGCCCCAGCCAATTCAGCTGTCCCCATAACTCAAGCACTCCAACTCTGAAAGCATCCGTGTAAATCTTTTCTGAACCCTTTCAAGTTTCCCAACATCCTTCCGATAGGAGGCAGACCAGAATTGCACGCAATATTCCAAAGTGGCCTAACCAGTGTCCTGTACAGCCGCAACATGACCTCCCAACTCCTATTCTCAATACATTGACAAATAAAGGAAAGTGTACCAAACACCTTCTTCACTATCCTATCTACCTGCAACTCCACTTTCAAGGAACTATGAACCTGCCCTGCAAGATCTCTTTGTTCAGCAACATTCCCCAGGACCTTACCATTAAGTGTATAAGTCCTGCCCTGATTTGCCTTTCCAAAATACAGCCCCTTACATTTATCTAAATTAAATTCCATCTGCTACTCCTTGGCCCATTGGCCCATCTGATCAAGATCCCTTTGTACTCTAAGGTGACCTTCTTGACTGTCCACTACACCTCCAATTTTGGTGTCATCTGCATCAGTTGCTGTCCTTCACTGAACATCATCTATGTGAGGCTAAATGAGAATCTCCACTCATCTAATGGAGTCAGTAGGCACTTGTTTCAGGATGTACCCAGTATTATTTTCATATCCTGGTCTGCTCCCACAGTTGGGGCATAGCATTCAGTATTCCAAACATCTTGGTTGCACTTGTAAGATTGAAGGCCTTACCCTATGAAACAAGTCTTTGCCTAATGTCTGGCTGTCGAGGGCTGCACAGGAATCTATCAAATAGACCGCGAATGTTTGTCCATCTGATTGCTCTGAGACACCTGTATCTCGGTTTTATTTGCAAGCCATCACAAATAAATAAATATGTTAGAACGTCCATGCACTAGTTAATCACCACAGATTTAAAAGAAATCGCTCGCTAGCCTGTTCACATAGGAGGCACTTCTAGAATACCATAATATTCTTGAATAATTCTAAGTGCACCTACAATATAATCAAGGAAGATATGTAATCAATTCTATTGAAAAGATGATCAGGAAAGAACAATTTTCATTTACTGACTCATCCTTTAAAAAAATACTGTTATTCAGTAAAATTAAGTAAAATGTAATTTAATTTTTCTCTTCATAGGAGATTATGTCATAATGACAATATTCTTTGATCTAAGTAGAAGAATGGGGTACTTCACAATTCAGACCTACATACCTTGCTCACTTACAGTTGTCTTGTCATGGGTCTCGTTCTGGATCAATAAAGATGCTGTACCAGCGAGAACATCATTAGGTATGATTTGACTCCTGACATTATCTGCTTTTTAGTGTCAATATGTTGAGCTATTTATAAAGCATTAACATGTATAAACTGCTTTTTTAAAAACTTAATATTCATAAGAAATTAATATAGTCTAAGAGACAATAGGGAAGAAATGAAGTTCTTTAATGCCTGTTTTATAAGGCAGGATGAGAAACCAACAAGCACTCAACCGCTTCATGCTGTCATTTGAATGGGTGTCTAGAGGGCCTTCTCTTTCCCTGCAGATAGAGATCATCTCTCCTCCTTCCCATGTCCACCCCAAGACCTCTAGTGCCAGATCCAAAATACTTGGAGCTCATTCTTTCCCAGATTAGATACTCTTCAATCATAAATCCCACCACCCATAACCTGTCCCCAACCCCATTTTAGATAGTGAAGGCTAGCTTTAATTGGTGGTAGCCGCTTGTGATATCGAGCCTGTTAATGTGAGTAGCCAATGACCAGCACAGTTCATGTTAGCTGCACACAGTAATCACGTACACCACATGATGACTGCGCTGCCCGCATTGCAGTCAATGGGTCCAGGCCATTGCTCATTGAAATTCCTGTGCCCATTTTCAGGGTTTTTCAATTTAGTTTTCAAAGAATTTTTATTCCATCCAAATAAATCTGAAGGAAGTGTAATTACAGCAGTGCATAGGTGAAAGTCATTTTCTTCAAAACAAGGCAATAAGATTGAGAAAGCTATTGTTGCTCATTTCTACTTACATTTGGTGTTACTGGGAGCATGACTGTGACTGTCTTGTCATCGATTCAGAATTTGTTTATGAAACAGTTTAAGGAGGCAGACCTTAAACATTGCATAAATTATTGGATAACTAGAACTTGAACAAAAACAATATTTTCAAATTTAAATATTTAAGGCTACAGTTTTACAAGAATGCTAAAAACATGCATGTGTGCTGTCTGGGACACATTTCTCTTACCAAGTTTGTTTGGAAGTATTTGGCTGCCATCGTGAAAATTTCCATTAGCTTGGGCCAAAGTTACAAATAGAACACAGAAACCTAGAAAATAGGAGCAGAATGAGGCCATTTGGCCCTTTCAGCCTACTCTGATGTTTAATATGATCATAGCTGTTTATCCAAGTCAGTATCCTGTTCACGCTTTCTCCCCATTCTGTTTGATACCTTGAGCCGTAAGAACTATATTTAACTCCTTTTAATTGAATGTTTTGGCTTCAGAAGCAGATACAACTCACATAAGATACATATTTACTAATCTACCTGTTAAAAGATATATTACACACCTCTGAAACAAATGGACATTGAACCTGTGCCTTTTGGTTCAGAGGTAGCCCCAAGTAGGATATTGGGGTTTAGATTAGAGTGGTGCTGGAAAAGCATAGCATCCGAGGAGCTGTAAAATCGATGTTTCGGGCAAAAGCCCTTCATCAGGAATACAGGCAGAGTGCCTGAAGGGTGGAAAGATAAATGAGAGGAGGGTGAGGTTGGGGAGAGTACAGTAGGTGAGTGGGGGAGGGGATGAAGGTGATAGGTCAGGGAGGAGGGTGGAATGGATAGGTGGAAAGGAAGATAGG
>NC_057710.1:91920020-91928065 GCF_004010195.1 Chiloscyllium plagiosum
AACGGTCTTTGCGGAAGGCGGAGAGGGGTGGGGAGGGGAATATATCCCTGGTGGTGGGGTCTGTTGGAGGTGGTGGAAATGTCGGCGGATGATTTGGTTTATGCGAAGGTTGGTGGGGTGGAAGGTGAGCACCAGGGGCGTTCTGTCCTTGTTACGGTTGGAGGGGTGGGGTCTGAGGGCGGAGGTGCGGGATGTAGACGAGATGCGTTGGAGGGCATCTTTAACCACGTGGAAAGGGAAATTGTGGTCTCTAAAGAAGGAGGCCATCTGGTATGTTCTGTGGTGGAACGGCCTCTGCCGTATCTGCTCCCAGACTACTTCGGCGGAATTATGCTCCAATTCTTTTTACTTTCCACATGCTGCTCCTGACTTGTGCCCAATCAAACAATCTGTTTTGCTGAAAGCTACACAAACAATAAAGGCTTTGGTGAATAAAAGGAGAAGCAATTTCAATTAAACTTTCTTGGAAGTAGTGTTTTAGTCAGTGTTTCAGCAAGCACTATGTCTTTCATATAGCGAAACTGATATATTAATTGAATGTTTGAAAATTCAAACTGCTTAATTAATAACACTAAGGTTAACTCTCTACCACCCTCCCAACATCTCTCTCTCTCTCTCTTATTCACTCTCTCCACTGTTTCTGTGTTGCTGGGTTACTTGACTGACATCCAGTCTCAGGCGAACCGCAGTGTCTTTCTGTAAGACAAGCTAACCAAATTTTTCAGTCTCTTTTTTTTTTCATTCCCTCTCCAGGTTGAATTGGATTATTTATCATTTTGATCTCCTGTTTGACTCTAAGCTGATTCCATATCTTTTGTTTCACAGAGTCTGCTTTATTCAACTCTATAAGCTCACTAGCTTTTTACTTCAGTCTATCTGTTGCTGAAACCTTTGCTATCTTTATATTCAACTAATCCAAAGCTTTGCTGATACAAGGCCATTCTTCCTACACCAGAAACCTCCCTACTGTATTTCCTGTACTGCCACAATGCACTAAGTCAGTTTGTGCACCATTCCTCATTCATCTACATTTTATTGTGTGCTCCAATAGATTTATCTTAAGTTCTTATCCATGGGTTTAATTCTCTGAATACTGATGTGTTCTCTGTGTAACACCTGTCAAACAGTTATTTTCTCTGATAGGCATCTTGTGCCTTTTTCCTTTCATCAACTCACTATTGGCTAGGTCTTGGTCTTGACCTGTTTAGATCCACAGTGCTGTTCTAACCTTAAATCCTTCTAAGAATTGTATTCATAAAACCATCTTAAAAGACCGTCCTCCTTAACTCATCTCTTTAACAATAATTTTGCTTTCACCTCTTATAATCTCATCTTTGATTCCATGTTAGTTTTTCAGTTTTGCCCCTGTGAAACACCTCAGGACACTTTTCCATGTTAAAGGTGTTACATAACTGCAAGTTGTCTTTGTTGCGATACAGGATTATTTTGAAATAATATTTATTTCTGTCAGGACAAGACTTCTGCCTGACTTAAAGCTGTGCCCTGACTGTGCTATGTTTGGGTCAGTCCTTTTCACTCTGACTGGGTCTAAGGGCCTAGTTAGTTTACAGTGTGAGAGGATCAACCCTGGTAAGTTGATACAAGAATGAGCTCTCATCTTTAAGGTGTAGTTAAAACCATGATAGGGATTAGGTACAAATTACATTAGTTTGTTAGACATTGTTCCTAAGTCAATGAGGATAACGTGGATAAAGCATGACATCAGAAAAGGTGGTACTTCATACATTCTCTAATGTGAACACCTTCAGAGTCATTACCTTGTTTAATACTCCATCCAATCTTTTCTCCCATAATTAACATTAACCAATACTCAATCTTCCCCCAAGTCTTGGACTTGGCAAATTCACACATACTGAAGGTTTCACAATTCTTGAAGAATGTGTTCTCTTCGAACTTGGAAGTACTGATAGTCATAGTCGTGGAGTCATACAGCACAGAAACAGACCTTTCAGCCTTTTCAATCCATGCTGAACCAGTCCAGTCCAATCCCCAACTAAACCAGTCCCATCTGCCTGCTCTGGACATTTTCCTCTCCTCAGTCATGGTGCTGGAAGATTGCTGCTTGCTCAGCATTATCCCGTTCACTAGCACTGATAATTCCACACTGGAAGACAAAGAATTGAAATGTTGGTCTGGGATTTAAGCTGTCTGATCATCTCTCATCAAACCAAAATGTGTAATTCCAACTTGTTCTGCAGACAGTTTTGCTGTCTGAATAACTTCAGTGAAATATTCCTCATTGAGCTCAGGTGGGTTATACTGCTCATTCTTATTGTCAATATTTGTTCCTTCTCTCAAACTACACGTATGTCTGTCATTTAAAGATTCTGCAGTGTTCACAGGGATGTAAGACATTCCACTTAGCATTGTACATTTCCTTCCTGTTGATAAAATGAAACAGTTCTCTTAAGCCAATTCAAGTATGTCAGTAGATCCTTTCGTCTTTTTCGGTTCAGCCATGAGTCTAGGAAGACCAATGAAATTTTCTACCAGCTTCCTCTTGACCAGTTGGATAACAGTCATTTGTTACCAGACCCACCTGTTTTCTGACTGGCTTTACTTTGAAGTGACTGGGTATCACTTGGTTTCTTGACCTCTTAAAACTAGTTAAATACTTTCTTCTACCTTTTGGCTATTTGGGGTCAAGGCATGCACTTAGGCTTAAAAGTGAGAAGTGTGGATTATAAATCACAAATAGACGCTCAGCTTTCCTTTGCTTTTTCTGTTGTAGAGTTGCTTGTATTATACCTTCAATCTTGACTGTTAGGCTACCTGGACCACGTTGTTTCATCTCTGTAGGCTGCAACATTTGCTTCTTCAGCAAATGGTATTTGTTTTGATAAGACTATGACATTTGACCCTGTATCATGCTTAAAATTAATTAAATGTTTATTGACATATACAGGTGCTGTCAGTCAGATCACCAACTTCCCCTCAGAATGCATTGAGTACTTTTTCTCATGCTTCTGGTTTGAATGCATTAATATTACAGGAGTCACCATTTGACTTCTTTCTGCTCTGTAACAGCAGCATACTTCTGCACGTCCTCTGGAAGTGGTCTATTGTTTCACAAATACATCAGTCATTTGTTATAACTGGAGATGGCTTGTCCTGTAAGGCTTTGTTGTTCCTTCGAGCTGACTCTTAGCTGACCCTAATTCTTTCTTTTTGACTTTGTGTCAGTTCCATCATCTTTCCAAGAGAATTTCTCTCCACAAGGCAGACCAGTTTTCCCAACACAAGCCCATCTCATTAACCATCTACGTCACCTCCACAGCCCCCCTTCTCATCTGATTTTAGCCCCATTCTACCACTTTGTGAACCCAGATGGCTCAGCTCACTACTGCCAGGATATCCCAGAATGGACTGGCATCTCTGATGTTGGCACCATCTTTTAAAGGCCATTGTGCACTCAGGCAAACATTGCGTTAAGCTGGAGTTGCCCTGCATGGTTCCTGGTATTTGAGCCTTTATCCCATGGATACATGTGATTGGTACGCATGGTGCATGCCCTGAGATGTTGTGTCTGGTGTCCAATATTGATGAATAGAGAGATGACTAATGAAATTATCAATGGATTACTTGATCCTGCATATTTCTGTTAACTTATTATTTCAAGAATAATGTTTGTTCTCAAAGTGAGTTAATTGTCAAAAGCTTGTAGAAATCCTTCAAGTACATATGAGCCTTCATACGTTTTGACTATTTATAATGTCATCATCTGTAGGTCCTATGCAATACAATTGTGTATTTACTTGTATGATAAGTACTTTACATCTGATTGAAGCAAATTGGTATCTCGAGAATTGTTTTCCCCAGGATATCCAAACATATGTTCCATTTGATCCATCTGTGCTGTCAAATTTTGTAAGTCACATTATTTCTTCTGCCAACTTTTCTAGTTTGTTATTTAATCTTACTGCAGAGTGTAAAACCTTGAAACCCTACCCTTTGGCTGCTGTAGTATCTTTTCCATGAAAACATTTACATCTGGAAGTAGCACCACTGCTTTATTTTCCTTACCTGAAAGCTTTTACACAGTGCAGCATAGTGACGTTCTATTCTCTACCTTCCGTTAAAGCTTTTAATCCTGTAACATAGTAATACATATAAAACTGTATTTCTTCATGGGATTTTTGCCAATTATTTGCAGTCATTAGCTGCCTTCTGCATACAAAATAGAGGCGTCCTGCCATTTCACAGGCAAAACCGACATTTTCCCCACTCTCCCAGGGCCTAATGCACAATACACATCCTTTTCCACAACTCCCCCAAATAAAGCCTAGTGCCTGTGGCCTGTTTAAAAAAAACTTCCATTTTGAAATGAAAATTAAAGTATGGATCTGCCAACCCCCCCCCACAGTTTCAAAGGTCTTCCAATCATTTACTTCTATTAAACTCTGTTTCAATCTTTAAATGGCCCTTTTTTGTTGTCTTCATTTTTCATTTTGCTTTATGATGTTTCCAGTGCTGAGACCATAGTATAAAGTACTTCAGTGTGCCTTATGATGCCCATTCGATGTGACAGCAAAGCTCATTAAAAGCTGTCTACTCCTATTTTTACTTCTGGTCTTCTCAGCCTGATATTTTTGGTCCATCTATTTTTCCTTACCAAATGACTCTAAAACAAGGACCCTAACTTTATGGACAGAGATCTAATATGTTGACTTGCTAACTAAACATCTAACCAGGCAATGCCCCTATAGACCTTGGCTTTCCAATGAAATCTGTGACTGTCAGATGTGACTTGTCTTTAAGCGCTTTCTACCCTCACTGATTCTTCTATGCTTCTTACCAGGTCTAAAGTAATGACTACCATAGAGTGTTGTTTCTCCCAAATTTGACATTTCACAAGTTTCTGTTGACAGTTTGTTAGACAAGAGCATGCAGCTGTTGACTGTCTATGTAAGTAGCTCTTAAAGCAGTAAATTCTTTAAAGCTGTAAACTCATTTGGTCTTCTGGAAATTTCTTCTCCTTTGTCCATTCAATGTTTGCATTGTTTTGCCTATGATGACATCCATCACTCCTAACCATGTCATACTTTAGGGTATAAAGACACTGCCACCAATCCTCATTCCTATAACTGGTTCAAAGTGCTAATTAGCTTACAGTGGTAATGTATTAACCATTATTGTGTCCTAAAAAAAGCTCTTAGTTTATTAGTTACTAAGAATATAAGGGGATCTGTGGATATAAGTTTATATTCCATGAGATTCTAAAGGGGCAGCTATGCTCATTGAGCGCAATGTACTGATTCTAAACCTTATCTCAATCCAACCCAGTGTGACCATCAGCCTAATGCAGTTTCCAATATCAACTCTTTCAGAACCAATGCTCTATACAAAACTGATACAGGCATTTGTCTTCTGGGAAGCCACCCAGCCTCCATTAGGAAGTGCCATTGAAATGGGGCTGGAGTGTGTTTGGAGCAGCCTCAGTGATCTAGGGCAGTGCAAGTCCAAAAGCCCACAGTTCTTTCTCAAAAGGTTTCTCCTACTTGTTGAAGCTAGTGCATTATATCCGAGTGGTTGATTGAGGAGGCCCTACCGCTGCACTGAAAACCGTATTGCATTTGAGATTTACATAAATGGAAGGGATATGTGCTAACCTTTCACATTCCAATAATGTGTCCATCCATATATGTATATATATAGTGTTCTATGTATAAATACACCCAGTCAGCAAATCATAAGTGATTGGAAAATAAGGTAGGAACATGCTGCATTGCTCCCTCAAATTCAAAGAAACAAAATAAAAATGGGCAGGAAGTCCCAGCCCTTCCCTTTATTTAAACCTTGTGACATCAACCCAATGCCTGACCTACAATCAGGAAGCATTCAACTTTGGTTAAACATTTCTGTGAATTTAATTACAAAGTAAGCATTTGCACAGCAGGAAACCAAAGAACTGCAGATGCTGGAAATCAGAATGAAGGATCTGGTTCTCAAGAATGGTCACTGAATCTGAAACATTAACTATGCTTTCTCTCTACAGATGCTGTCAGACCTGCTGAGTGTTTCCAGCAGTTTCTGATTTTGTTTCAATTGCAGAGTACTGTCCCTGACACAGTCTGACCACGGATCTAAAGTTTGACCTTGCGATGCCTAATACTTCAGTTAATTGTCTTGATCAGTTGTGTTTTAACACTTTCTTGGCATTTGTCTTGATGAGATGTATTAGAAAAATGCAGCGGAGAAAACGAATCCTGTGTCTGGTTGTTCCTCCCTGTAATTATTTCTCCGGCTACTTCCCATTGCAATGCTAATACTAGCAGCCATGGAAAAATGAGGATTTTTGGCTTTCCTATTGGCGACTTGTGGAAGGTGTGCATGAACAAAAACCTGCAGCAATGATATTTGAGGCAACCAATGCAAAAACATCGATGGACATTGGATGGACTTTGATGCTAACAAGTTTTGCACATTGAAGACAAAATCTCACATGTTGCGTGGTATTTATAAGTTTTTTCATGTTTACTAGGTATTACAACAGTTCTAACTATGACGACACTCAGTACAATTTCACGGAAATCGCTGCCAAAAGTATCCTACATCACTGCCATGGATCTCTTTGTATCTGTTTGTTTCCTTTTTGTCTTCGCTGCTCTCATGGAATATGGGACCCTGCATTATTTTGTCAGCAACAGAAACAACAGCAAAAAAAAGAAGCAGAAATCCAAACCATCTGTAAGTTCTTTTTTAAAAATAAACTTATTTTACTGAAGATCAATAAAAACATATTAGACTTGTTTTTAAGAAAAGCAAGTTGAATTTTAGAAAATGTTACTTGTACCTTGAAATTACACATAAACACCTGACATGATTACACAAAGTCCTTTTGTCTCCCATCTTTGAGCATCCAACCAAGCCATTAAATATATGTTTTTCTGGATGCATGTTAAAGGTCCCTAGGCATTATTCAAAGAAATTTTGGAATTTCTGGTCTCTGGATAACATCCATCCCTCAAATAATACCAATGAACCCAATTATCTGGTCATTTAATCTCACTGCTCATTGTCAGACCTTGCAGTGAGTAAAGTTGGCTGCTGTCTTTACTACATTGCAACAAGTGATTATATTTCATAAGTATTTAATTGCCTGGAATGCATTGATAAATGTAAATTCTTTCTTTCTCAATGAATTACTGAGTGTGTTGATGTCTGTTGAAGTAGCAGCCAAAGACATTTCAGATGCTAGTCATCATGCAGAAATTTTCAAGGCTTTAATATCCATTTAGGAAACATTGTCAGCAAAATAAAACAACATTGTAATATGATTATAATGTCTGTTTTCATTATTGAAGAGAATTATGTGATTAAAATGGCTGAGTTGGTTGTCGACCATACAGCATGAAGAATAGTGTGCTGCATATTTATAACATGGATTTTGTGACCAATATTGTAGCAAGATGTGGACTGATGTGCCATTTGACAAGTTTTGTTGTATGCTGCTGTTAAATTAAGAAGAAAGTTAGAGAAACAAAGAGAGGGCATGAATAATATTGAAAATTAAAATCCGTTTTGGTGCATTTGGTGTAGTCTACACGTATTTTAGTAAGAGTGACAGGAATTTGCATGGTAGAATGGTTAAAAATGTAAACGTCCATGAGATCCTAGGGAAAGTGGCAATGTAGAGCTGAAATTGCCTTAGTAACAGGATACAAAGAGTAATAGCTAATTAATGTTTTTGTGACTGGAAAACTGTTTCTAGTGAGATTCTGCTCGACACAGTCCTACAACCCCTGCTTGGTAGTCATCATCCTACGGGCTTTGCTTTTTATGGTTTATATCAATCATGTAGCTGATATGTTGGATTTATTAATGATTTGAAAGATTGATAAACTGGTGTATGCTTACTAATAGGAAAAAGTGAGGACTGCAGATGCTGGAGTACCACAGTTGAAAAATGTCGTGCTGGAAAAACACAGCAGGCCAGGCAGCATCTGAGGAGCAGGAGAATCGACGTTTTGGGCATAAGCCCTTCTTCAGGAATGAGGCTGGTGTGCCAAGCAGGCCTGAGTAAA
>NC_057710.1:91928829-91964692 GCF_004010195.1 Chiloscyllium plagiosum
AGACCCTGGCCACACGACGCTTGGAGGAAGAGCGCCTCATCTTCCGCCTAGGAACCCTCCAACCACATGGGATGAATGTAGATTTCCCCAGCTTCCTCATTTCCCCTCCCCCACCTTATCTCACTCCCAACCCCCGGATTCAGCACCACCCTCTTGACCTTCAATCTTCTTCCCGACCTCTCCGCCCCCACCCCCTCTCTGGCCTATCACCCTCACCCTCACCTCCTTCCACCTATCGTATTCCCAGCGCCCCTCCCCCAAATTCCCTCTTCAGTACCCCACTTGGCACACCAGCCTCATTCCTGAAGAAGGGCTTATGTCCGAGGTCGATTCTCCTGCTCCTCGGATGCTGCCTGGCCTGCTGTGTTTTTCCAGCACGACATTTTTCAACTATGCTTATTAGTAAACAAGAAAACATAGAAGAAAGAAGGCAATGCCTGTGCATTTTGACTCAAATCTTCCAATATGAGTAGTTAGCACTGACACTCCTTAGGTTGTTGATGCACTTTGGTATCCAGAGTAAGTCCCCATGTACAGTCAGCTCTGCTATATCATGGTAGTTCCATTTTCATGGAATCCCATGTTGTAAGAAAATCTTGTAATAGCAGCACCATTTAAACTAATGGGGCCGTTCTAACCAACACACCCTTTAAAACTTCATGCTTTAGAGATAGTGTCCCCAATTCATCCATAGTGTTATAGCAAATTCATGTTAACGAAGTATACATTGTAGTGGCACAACCTAGAAACACCTCTGTAGTACTTCTGCAGAAAATTTAGAAGTCTGATTTCCAGTTTTATTCTGCCCAGACTGCTCTAAGATTCCAATGCCTTTGGGATCAGACAGCCAAAATCACAAGATCATGATTATATAAGACATGTTTTGTTTTTCCTGAAACAATTGACTTCCAATCAGCAAGTGAAGTCAAATGGCTGTCACTTGCTCTGACTTCACTTGCCTGAAGTCCTTATCATTTTAGGCTGAGGAGTAGTCGGAGCACCAATTAAATGGAAGAAAGTGATTAATGAAATGGGCATTACAAGCATAGCCAACTTGAATCATGTCATTTGCTTCAGAGCTCAGGGAGTCCCGCTTGTGAATTCCACATGATATTAATCATAATATTCTGAACAAACCTCCCCCCATTGCCTGCTTCCCTTGGCTTGAAAAATTGTCTCAGTAGGGAGAATCAAAAGTGAAAATGTTGATAAAGGCACAGCAAGACATCATAAGATATAGAAGCAGAAGTAGTCCATTCAGCCCATTGAGTCTGCTCCACCATGCAAGGGGAACATGGCTGATCTGATTCTCCTAAACTCTACTTTTCCTGTTATTCTCCATTACTTTGATTCTCTTGCTGATTAAAAATCTATCTATCATAGCCTTGAATGGAAAGGCTGCAAAGAGCAGAAAATGGGCACAATTTCTGGGACATGACAATCAACAGAAGAAATTTTATAATTACATAAAAGGAAAGCAGATAGTCAGGAGTAATGTTGGCCGACTAAAGACTGAAAGTGGGGCTATTGTCAATGACCATTGGGAAATGGCAAACATGTTGAATAATTACTTTGCCTCAGTATTTACAGTAGAAACAAGGTAGATTTCTGATAGCTCTGAGGAAATTAATAGTGGGTCAGGAACAGGGACTGAATAAAATTCATTTAAGTAAAACATCATTAACGAGAAAATAAATAGAATTGAAGAGTGACATATCCTCAGGACCTGCCGGTTTCATCCGAGGTTATTAAAGGAAGTAGGGGACCACATTGTAGACACCCTAATTATAATCTATCAGAGTTCCCTGGATACAAGGGCCATCCCTCTGGATTGGAAAATTGCACGTCACTCCACTTATTAAGAAGGGTGAAAGAGGAAAACCAGGGAATTACAGACCAGCTAGTCTAATATCTGTGGTGGGGAAATTGTTGGAGTCTATAATCAAAATGGGACAACTGAACACCTGAACACCTCAAATTTTCAGTTAATCAGGCAGAACCAGCATGGATTCATGACAAGTAGGTCATGCCTGACAAACCTCATTGAAGAAGTGACTGAGGTAGTGAACATGGATGTTCTATGGTCTATGGATGTTCTTTATATGGACTTGCAGAAGGCATTTCATAAAGTCTTACATTAAAGACTGTTAACTAAGGTAGAAGCCCACAGAACTGAGGGCAAATTTCTGACATGGCTGAGAAACTGGTTAAGGAGCAAGTGACAGAAAGTAGCGATAATGGGTAGGTATGCAAATTGGCAGGACGTGACAAGTTGTGTCCCACAAGGATTTATGTTAGTGCCTCAATTGTTGCATTATGTATTGACGACTTGGTTAATGGCATAGAAAGTCATATGATGGTACAATGTTCGGCAGCATTACAGACAGCATAGACGATAGCATAAAATTACAAAGGGATGTTGATAGACTAGGTAAATAGGCAAAACTATGGCAGATAAAATTCAAAGTAATCAAGAGCGTGGTTATATATTTCAAACTGAAAAAGAATGGATCAGGGCACTTTCTTGATGGTATGAAGTTAAGTACAGTGGTGGTCCAAAGAGACTTCAGGGTTCAGGCGCATTAGATCTTTCAAATGGCATGAACAGGTGCAGAAAGCAATAAAGAAAGCTAATGGAATGCTGACCTTTATATCTAGAAGACTGGAGTACAAGGATGCTCAAGTTGTACAGCAGCTATACAAGCCCTGGTTAGACCCCACTGGGAGTACTGTGAGCAGTTCTGGGCAGCACACCTTAGAGAGGATACAATAGCCTTGGAGGGAATATGACGTAGAGTCATAGAGATGTACAGCACGGAAACAAACCCTTCGGTCCATCTCGTCCATGCTGACCAGATATCCCAACCTAATCTAGTTCCATTTGCCAGCACTTGGCCCATACCCCTGTAAACCCTTCCTATTCATATACCCATTCAGATGCCTTTTAAATGTTGCAATTGTACCAGCCTCCACCACTTCCTCTGGCAGCTCCTTCCATACCCGTACCACCCTCTGCGTGAAAAGGTTGCTTCTTAGGCCCCTTTTATATCTTTCCCCTCTCACCCTAAACCTATGGCCTTTAGTTCTGGACTCCCCAATTACTTGTTACCTTGTCAAAGTATTCCATTGAATTTGTCAGGTCTGAGTTCTCTTTCTTAAAGCCACAGTTCTGTTTTTTTCTTCTTTCATGCCCCTACGTAGTGTCAAGATTGTGGTGCTGGAAAAGCACAGCAGGTCAGTTAGCATCTGAGGAGCAGGAGAACCGACGTTTTGGGCATAAGCCCTTCAGCATCTGCAGTGCTCACTTTCTCCTCATTTTCTTCCTACTTACAGTGTCAAGTATTGTTTACACTTTCTTAGTTGCCTGTTAACTTGCTCTGCCACAGTCACAGATTTGTAAATATATTCTTCCAGATTCTTCTGTTTCTGCCCTCCTCTGAATATTTCCATTTAGATTGGCACATATCAAATTGCTTACTTGAAAAAAAATTGTAAAAATTGTATCAACTGTTATACTCAGTGATATGACAGATCAGAAAGCATCTAGTTGATTTGTGAATCTCCCAAAACAATATTGATTACAAATAAATAATATTGGACAATCATTTTAGATACAAGTTTTAATAAAACATAAAACCCCAGATAAAACAATCTAATTGATTGCATTTTAAATCAAATTTTAAAATGTTGGTATTATTTTCTCATTTACTTTTAAAAACATATTTATGTCTGAGAAAATACCGCTTTATGGAATTGTTTCAAGCTGTAGAGTACTCCACCTATTGAGTTGTCATCCTAAGTCACGGTAGTGTGAGGAGTGCTGAGTGCACAACAGATACTCTTCCCCAGCGAATGGGTGAAAACTGAAGTAAAACAGCCAGAAACTTTGATTCACTGACTGGTCACAGAATTGCTTTCCCATCTGTGCAGTGACAGCAGAGAGGGAACAGAAAATACATCATGCAATCATATGTTAAATCTTTTCCTCAACCTGTGAGCTGATACAGTAGCTACTATGATATTTTAAAGACTTGTTCATAATTTTGATTGTGCTGGTATTTCTATGCAAATAGCTGGAGGGTTAGAAACTAGAGGACATAATATTAAAATAATTGTCAAAGGAACCAGAGTTCTGGAATCTGGAACAGACTGTGCAAAAGGTTAGTGGAAGCAGATTCAGTTGTCAGTTTTAAAAAAGGAATTGGACAAATAGTATTGGCTGTGAAAAGGCCTCTGGTGGTGAATGATTCACTGAAGAGTTCAAGACTGACACTTGATGAGTTATAAATTGTGAGCATCAACAATTCAAAGATTCACATGTTCCCTTTTGTGTTTCTGAGATAGTTGTTAGCCTTTGATATGTTGAATCTTTGCTATATCGATCTTTGCAGAATTCAAATTCTGGCTGAAAATTGTGATTCTATAATGTGATTTTCCACTGTATTTGCAGAAATCACCTGTTATTAAAGTCCGTCCAGGATCAACATTAATTCAGGTGAACAACATTGCACACCTACAAGAACGGGATGATTATGGTTACGAGTGTTTGGATGGCAAAGATTGTAAGAGCTTCTTCTGCTGTTTCGAGGAGTGTCGTACAGGTGCATGGAGGCAGGGTCAAATACATATCCGTATCACCAAAATTGATTCCTACTCTAGAATATTCTTCCCTACAGCATTCGGTCTGTTCAATCTGGTTTATTGGATCGCATACCTTTACCTATAAAAAGTACAATTCAGTGACATAAGAGGAGGATGAATAAATCTGCAGTGGTAGAATTTTAGCCTATACAACATTTGATTGTGTTGAAATCATCTTTGAATCAGTTGACTTACTGCCAAATGTGCAGCTTATCATGAATTCTTGTGCCATATACACGAGTCATGCACATTTTCAAATAATGATATTTTTCAAGATGTAAATTTGATAAAATACATACATTTATATTCACTTTAACACTTGCGATTTTGTCATACAATGGACAGCTGATGGGATATGTGACCCACATTGCATCTTGGACAGTATATAACAAGTTATCTAGGATAAATCTGGACAAACCCAATCGTTCATTGCAAGAAGAACAATTTAGTTCTAAAACCTAAATAGAATTAAAGCTAATCTAAATTGGAATGTGAAATGCCACATGCTTAACTATGAGCTCCAAACAGGCCCATTTTCTGCTCAATACTTTAATTTACAAGACATGATGGTATTTTGACCAAAACTATAAATACAATAAATCTTTAGCACATTTTCAAACTGAAGTTTTTACAGTAGTCTATAGTAACACTCAGCACTTCACTAAGTGATGTGATTTCTAAGAAGGTATTTATTTAAGCTATGTAAAATTCACCATAAAACCTATCAATAAATGTGTTTCTGACATTTTCATGAGTTGCTGATCATGTTTGCATTTCATAAAGACTAAGTGCACTTAACATCAATGTGATCTTGGTCAGCAAGTTGTGATATGACAAAAAGGCATCAGCCATCTTGGGTGCCATTATTACTGAGAAAGATGCAGATCCTCTAAGCCCCAAATTGATTCTTTCCCAGGGAGTCAGTTGCCTGAAGTTTATTCAGGTGACTTCACACTTGAATTGCATTGCACAACTTTTATCAATAAAAAAAGCAGCTTTAGCTTTGCATCAGTACAAACTGTGCATTCTAACTGCCTAATAAATATATCAGGTTTTATATCATAATTTAAGTGTCTTCAGTCTAGCGCCCTGGCAAGTCTTTATATTCAAATTGTCCAGGAGTTACTGCTGTACATGTTTGGCAGCCATCCTAGGTTCTAAACCTGTAGGTATGCTTTATGGTGAGTAATACAAAGCCTTAACTGCAAATGAAAATAAGAATTTAGCATTCATTTTGAAACTAACGATAAAGAAATCTATCAAGAGAAAATTGTACAGCTTCTCCAAATACTAATATAATCTCAAGGGAAAAATAATATCCAAAAATACATTGTAAGATGGATATTGCATTTTTTAATGAATACAAACCCCAGCATTATGTTCATTACTGATATGTATATAATAGAAAGTGGGCAACAATAAATGCAGTTTTATTGGTGTATTCAATACACAGATTAATATGGATGTAAGCAAATCTTTTGTACTATTCAACAAAATGCCCACATTAAATAATATTACTTTTATATAATCCCATTTAGTATTTAGAAGCAGTACCCAAATCCAATAAACTGAAATTCTGGCATTTCTTAATAATTCGATAATATAGACATTTCAGTGTATCTGCTGAGTTTTGACATATGGACATGATATAGCAACTGTCATTTGAATTTTATACAACAAATATTATATTTTACTATTCAATTTTTGTCAGAATACCTTCAGTTAATTTCAGCTTTTATTTTCCTTGCCTGAACATCTATGACATCAGAGATTAGTTTAAAATAAGTATTATTCAAGAGAGCAGTTAAAGGAAATGGCATCAGATTAGAAGGAAGAATGGTGCCAGCACAATTTTGATTCACAGTGTTCTAAACATACCTAGTGCTAAACTTACTGTAAAATAGAATACTTCATAATGTATGCTGTACGTCAATTTATCCAATATTATAAACACTATATTAAAACATCCAGAATAAAAAGCTTAAAACAGAATCGTACAACTGGAAAGACAGATTTATCCCTCCTCTAGCTTTGTCGCTACCACCTGCTTACTTCAACTATGCTTTCACCTTATGCTGTTCTTTCAGCATAATTACTGTTTAAGAAGTTCTCTCTGCTCTAACTGACATGTAGAAATTAACATGTTTTTAAAAAGTACCAATTAATGTTGTGGCAGAGAATATTTGACTCCACTGTGCTATTTTGAACCGGCATGTGTCATCTCACCCAGAACATGTTGATTGCTTTCGGCTTGTTGCCAGCTGCCCAATGCATTTGGAGTCTAGATACCTAACACATGCACCATTTGCAAAGAGGGAGCTTCGGCAGGAAGGTGTTGATTGCATTTTCGATTTGTTCAGGATGTCACGTGCCTATTTGAGTTTTGGGTTGTATGACGTATCAGTTAGTGAGTGCTGCTTTTTGATGATCCATGGCAAGTTACATGGAGGACAAGCCATTGATAGGTTTGTTTTGAATTGTAGAGCTCTGAACGTTTTTCTTCAATCCCGTGGGACTCAATTACTTTATTTAACTCTTTTGCTCAAATAATTGATATTATTTGAACTGCAGGGGCAAATACTTGGAGATCACCTTAGCAGCAGTAAAATTTTAATCTTCATCAGCATGGGCCCAAGTCACTTAAAAGAAAATCCAGAAAAATGTTTGGGATTAAAGGGGGCAGGGGAGAGGAGTGGGACTTTCCCAGGCAGGAGGTGGTGGGTTTGCCTGCGTGTGAGGAATTACATCCTTAAAAGTTACATCAGCTTGAGATTCCCCTACTTTCAGTACTGAAGTGTGATTGAAGGAGGGTGGGTAACCTGTCTAAGAAATTAAGTTGCTTAAGAAGCTAGTGAATTTTTTTTTAGCCCTTAATCCTGGAAATTTCAGTCAGGGCACCAGTATCCAGTGACTCACAATTGTCACTAAAGAGAGTGCAATAGCAGGAAGAGTATCTTCAATGAAACTGAGAAACATGGAAGGCTGTGTCTGATCAGCTCCACTGAAGAGCTGTAATCATGGCCTGGTGAGAAATTATGATCACTGCTGGACAGGTGACTGTTAGCTTGTTGGAAATCACCCTTCACTTGTCTCACAGTTTAGTCAGCCTTCCCTGCAGCTTCCTCAGCTCCACCTTACAACTTTGACAAGAAGGACAAGGACAAGAGCAGCACCTCCATGGGAGGTGAGGTACCTCAGGAGGGAGGAGTGGCAGCAGTTGCAACGTATGTTGGTCTTGGGGAGTTTTTTGCTGGAGAATGCTGGGGAAGTCAGAGTACAGGCCTTTGTAGCTGAAAGTGTTATGGCACTCCCTTGTCCTAATACCCTGAGTTTCTGGACCATCAAGATGAACTGTCTCCAGGTTGGAGGGACCATACTCTGGCTGCTTACTTTCTAATGCATTCCTGTTTGTGCTGTTTGGAAGAGTAGTTCACTTCCTCCCATCTTCAGAAAAACTCACCTCACTACAGTCATAGAGTCATACAGATGTACAGCACAAAAACAGAACCTTTGGTCCAACTTATCCATGCTGAACACATATCCCAACCCAATCTAGACCCACCTACCAGCACCCAGCTGATATCCCTCCAAACCCTTCCTATTCATATACCCATCCAAATGCCTTTTAAATTTTTCAATTGTACCAGTCTCCACCACATCCTCTGGCAGCTCATTCCAGACACGTGCCACCGTCTGTGTGAAAAAGTTGCCCCTTAGGTCTCTCTTATATCTTTTCCCTCTCACACTAAACCTATGCCCTCTAGTTCTAGACTCCCCGACCCCAGGGAAAAGATTTTATCTATTTATCCTATCCGTGACCCTCATGATTCAGCATGAAGACCTCCAGGAGGAACCCTCCTGGACCGCCTCTACATTCCCGTGGATGGAGCAGGCCAGTGATCTTTGTAACAAGTAGTGTGTATCTTTCATCAGAAATCTTTCTTTGGCAGAGTGTAAGTATCTTCCCTGATTGGTCTGAGAAGCCAAAATATGGATATTTGATGTCACAGAGCAGGGAAAGAGTCGTGGTAACTCAGGTCCCTGACCCACAAATGATCCCACCGGTCTGACAGGGACAAAATCGACAAAAAGTCCCGTAATGTATGCACAAGATCTTAAAGCAAGAGTCAATGCTGGAAGATCATGTGGCAAAGGACAGTTGCCAAGTGTGGCTCCCTGAGGTGAGAATCAGTATTACTTTATTATCTGATTGTCAGACACGTTGGCGATGTCTGATATTACATACATTATCACCAATACCTGATCAGAATCACCTGGAGTTATCTTTGTTGTTTTGGCAGGTATGATTCCATAACAATATTTCAATTATTTACTTATAAGCTTCCATCTTCTGATTTATTGTTGCAGATTGATACATTCTTCTCTAATTGAAGGCACTCTTCTGAATAGCCCTGTAAATAATAATCTCCTTTTCCAAGCAGGGCCTGTGAGATCAGAATTCTTAGGCTCTACAACAAGGCAGGAACTAAACTGGATCTCCAGGCATACATTACCTCTTTTCCTGAGCTTCAGACTTCAGGTCAGTAAATCTAGCCGCCCTCATAGCCTCCTGTTTTCAATTAAATTTTATCATTAACCCCAACACAACCTCCATTCTTCAGATACAGGGATTTAAATATCTGCTCAATTTATTTAACCCAGCTGCAAGAATGGGGAACTGACTTTCCAGGCCAAGATTACACACAAAGCTGAATATTAGGAGTTAAGAACAGATGAAATTCCTCAGAAAATGTTAATATCACGCAGTTAATATTCAAACAGCATTACAACACAGTTTTAAAGCTGGGATGAAATTATTGCTTAGAAATCTAATGGGCTTATGTACAATATGCAATGTCCTTTAATACGGCTTCATTGTTTAAATCTCCAAATGTTTGAATTTAGTTTCCTTTGCTTACACTGGACTGAATATATTTATGAAGAGATGATAAAGTGCAGGTTAATAGCTCCTTGAAAGTGGAGTCACAGGTAGATAGGATAGTGAATAAGACGTTTGGTATGCTTTCCTTTATTGGTCAGAGTATTGAGTACAGGAGTTGGGAGGTCATGTTGTAGCTGTACAGGACATTGATTAGGCCACTTTTGGAATATTGCATGCAATTCTGGACTCCTTCCTATCAGAAAGATGGTGTGAAACTTGAAAAGGTTCAGAAAACTTTACAAGGATGCTGCCAGGGTTGGAGGGTTTGAGCTATAGGGAGAGGCTGAACAGGCTGGGACTGTTTTCCCTGGATGCGTATATGAATAGGAAGGATTTGGAGGGATATGGGCCGGGTGCTGGCAGGTGGGACTAGATTAGGTTGGGATATTTGGTTGGCATGGACGGGTTGGACCGAAGGGTCTATTTCCAAGATGTACATCTCTATGACTCTATAATTGTGAACATACTACAAGGCCCAGTATATCCAGGCATTGAATCTTGCAATGACCTGCTAAAGCATGAACTTGTATTTAAATTCTAATTAAATTGAAGTTTAGAGGCAAGCTGGGTTTCAGTGCAGTTCAGAGTTGTCAGAATTGGTTCTTTTACAGGAAATGATTTTATTAAATACTAAAAGGAGCAAACTACCTTTCCTTTCAGCATGCTGGTTATATGATCTTGTTTCTGAATGTATTTTACATCTATTTAAGTGCAGATAGTAAAGTTTTGAACTTTTCAGCCAAGTGAACTCCAGTACACCATATTTCCCGCTGTAATGTCAGTGGTTTTAGTAGTAGGTGTACCATTTAATGTCTAATTCCAGCCTATTCTGTTCACATCTGGCATAGCATTAAGTCATCTTGCTGTGGGGTCATTACTATAAGTAATACAAGCCTATGCCAGAAGATGCAGCTTAGGGAAATCATGACATCCATCATTATCAAATGCTGTAATGTGTTTGTGATAGCATTTGTTTGTGACAGCACTGCACCAGGTAATGCCCTCCTTATAAATATATAGATGGTGCACATCGCTACAATTGTGCATCAGTAATAAAGAAAGTGACTATTGAAAAATTATATTAGATTGCTTTGCCCTGTCTGCTATTGCAGTTTGTAAATGCTGGAGCAGAACACTTCTGAGCAAGTGGAGGCACATCCATCACATTGCCTTTTCCCTGTTTTCCAGCTCAAGGTACATGTTAGTTCTGTCAATCTGGTAAGATCCAAATGTGAAATAGGTTTCGTCGAGTCAAGAGGTGAATTTCTGCCACCGAATTCCCAGTCTCTTGCAGCTATTGTGTTTGTAAGGCAGTCCACTTTAATGTCTGGTCAGGGGTGAGCTCCAGGATGTTGGTGGTGAGAAGTTCAGCAACAGTTATACCATTGAATGTCAACAGGAGCTGATTGCACTTTCTCTTGTGAGAGAAGATAATTATAAAGCATTTGTGTGTTACAAAAGTTAATTGCACTTATCAACCCAGATGTTGCTGCGTAAGGGCACAGACTGCACCAGTATCTAAGGAGATGCAAATGGATCTGAACAAATGCACAATCATCAGCAAATATCCCACTTCTGACCTTATGGTGGAGTGAAGGTTATTGATGAAGCAACTGAAGATAGTTGAGCCAAGGATTCCGATTAGAGGATCAGTGTGCATGCTCTGCCGACTCTTGTAATCAGATCTGTAGCTTCAGAGGATCACACTGTCAGTCAGTAACTGTGAATTTGTTCTAGGCCTCAGTGCCTCACATTTGGATCTTACTAAACTGACATAACTAACATTTCCCTGTTTTCCAGCTCAATGCTGCAACAGAGAAGCTCAGATTACCAGGAGTAGAGATGGGTGATGACCCATGTGTTTTGACAAACTTGTATTTTCCTTCAATTAAGATAAAACTAGATTGGCCCATATTCTTGAAAAGGGTTAACTAATTTTCTGATTATGACATAAGCAGTTAATAAATAAATGTCCATGTGACTTGGCATTACTATGTAATGTACGGCTAAGAAGCAAGGCTAATTGCAGTAGGGTTGGTCAGCTTGGCTTTTGTGCTTGGCAGTTCAGAACGTTGAGGATTTGGTGTAAAGCAAAAGCTGGCAAGGTTTTCTGAATAAAACTTTTTCTGTTTGGCAGTTTTAAGACAGATCTTGGTCTTGAAGCAGGACTCTCAGAATCAGTCAAAACTGTTTTGCTGCAAGTGCTATACTGTCAGAAAGGACAAAACACTGAGTACTGGAAGGGTGAGTGATCATAGATTGATCAAAACCAATTACAGTATTCTAGTGTTGACAGATCTCATCAGGTCATTTTTAGGGTCTGGAGAAGGGACTCTCTGGAGATTCTGTACTATGAGAACTTCAGGGACTTGAGAGAGAAAGGTTTGCAGACATGTAATTTGTCGATATTAGTCACATGTGACAAGTTAAGTGGAATATAACCATTGGTGGATGCAGTTCAAGGACAGAAATGTTTAGATGCGAAGTGAGAAATTAAAAGTGAGGCAGTCAGAGTTGGAAAGATTGAGAGATTGTATATGGTCCCACATGTGTGCAGGAAGTAAGATTGAGAGATTATATATGGTCCCACATGTGTGCAGGAAGTAAGATTGAGAGATTGTATATGGTCCCACGTGTGCAGGAAGTAAGAATGAGAGATTGTATATGATCCCACATGTGTGCAGGAAGTAAGATTGAGAGATTGTATATGGTCCCACATGTGTGCAGGAAGTAAGAATGAGAGATTGTATATGGTCCCACATGTGTGTAGGAAGTAAGATTGAGAGATTGTATATGGTCCCACATGTGTGCAGGAAGTAAGAATGCTTGTGAGGTGTGTCTTTGTGGTATCTTTTTATTTGAAATAAAGTTTAAAAATTATAATAATTTTTGATCTGTTATAATTTGAACTATGTTAGGTTTCAGTTTCAATTAGCTACATATGTCTGAGGAGCAGATTGAGTCATCCAGCAAAGGAGGGTGTCTCCCCTGCAGTTACAATACGGGGTCGGACGTCCAGGTACCATATTTAAAGAGCATCCAGCTGGGTATTCAGCCCTGCAAGACCTGAATGTCAGTGAAGCAGGAGGTAAAGTCATTTTTTTCAACTCTGTGTAAAACCTATTGTTACATCACCATTCGGTCTAAGAGCTGTTTCTCCTCCAGACCATCCAGGAAAAGTAGGAGGTCCTGTTTCCCAGAGAGGCCGTCCATGGAGATCTCAGCACAGGTTAGCAGCAATGGGGCTGACTCAATAACCTGATGTCTGTGCAGAAAGAAGACAAAGTGGCATTATGTAATCACTATGTGGCACTCAGGGGCATCAAGAAGTTTAAATGGTGAGTGCAGAGGCCTGTCAGGGTTGGGTTGTAATCTTCACAATAGATGGAACATGTGGAATGAATAATGTGGGACCTGTTTCATGTTGTGAATGCTGTACTAGTTGTAGGACATTGTAAGTGTCAAACACTTTCTGGAGGGCACACACTTAAATGGATATGCACCCTTTGGGAAAATAATCGACCAAGCTGTCTGAATGGCAAAGGTAACACAGATGCCTAATCACTGTGGATGTGAATCTGCAAACTGATGATTAATTTAAGTTTATTGATTTGTTTTCTACTTTCATTTTGCTGCTCGTCGGTGCAGTTGTTGTATGCATTCAAATGTTTGCATCTCATTCCTGATCAGTTCTGGATGATGTGGGCAACATGATGTGGATGCAACATTCAAAACAATATTTCACATCATCAGTAGTCAAGTGATTATTGCAATGCATCTGAGACTGAAATGTCAATCTAAGAATGTCAGATACTGTTTACCTCTTTAAAGTTTTTGTGAAGGTCGGCAGCTTGGGTGCTGGTTGGATTTGTTGTTAGTCTGCTCACCGAGCTGGTGGGATTGTTGGCAGACATTTGCAGGTGACATCATCAGTGCTGTGTTGCCTCCTGTGAAGTGCTGCTGTACTGTTCTGCTTTGAATTGATGTGGTTCAGTTTGAGCTGTTTCTGGTTGGTGCTGGTTCTGGTTTTCCATTGCAGCAATTTGTATAATGGGTCCAGGTCAGTAGGTCGTTGATGGAGTTTGAGAATGAGTACCATTCCCTTTGAACCAACACCAACTAGAAATAGCTCAAACTGAACCACATCAATTCCAAGTGGATTCCCAATTCCCAGCAGCGTTTCACAGGAGGCAACACAGCATTGATGATGTCACCTGGAATGGGGACAAAATATCTGCCAACAATTCCACAAGCTCGGCGAGCAGACCAACAATGAATCCAAATGTTTAGCTGGTTCTCATTGCTCAGAGGCTGAGCCTCCGCATCCAAGTCATTCCATGTCTTGTTGGGTGTCCTCATGATTGAGGCCTTTGCAGTGTGTTACCCCCATTTGGAGGATATATCAGTGAGACATGTGTGACTTGGCACTGAGTTACAAGCGCATGTGGCATCCAGTGCAACATGTATGTGGGCTTGTTTGTGATGGGGCCTGCAACAGTTTTCCTTCCAGTTGCCAAGGTTGCATAAATGTGGCATATTAGATAGGTCAAGTCCCAGTCCTGACAGCAAATACATCACAATGTTGTTTGACCAGCAGTATAAGTGCAACATGCATCCCTTCAAATCACGCTCACAATTGCAAGACCAGCAGTGGTGAGTGAAAATGCCAAATTCAGTGCAAACTCCAGAACAAAAGTCCAATGCAATAAAACAAAGGTGTACACACCCAGGACGGTACCCTGGGCTCTGAGTTAATAGAGGACAATGCACAGTGAATTAGAGATGTTGTAGTGCCTCACTTAGTCTTGAATCGGGTGGTAATGATTTATCTCCGGTCTGCATGGCGCATTGCACCACTGACCTGGCATCTTTTGCTGCATCTAAAACACTCACTCCCTCATATGCAGCATCAGCTTCCCCTACTCCTTATTACATAAGCCAGATTTCTCTCTCGGTGTCTCCGAAAATTTCCACTCCCTTTTCAAAGCAAATTTGCAGAGGGCACAACATACCATAACATTGCAGGAGACTCATTCTAGTTAGTACTGTTGCATTCTGCCTGAATGATCCAAAACATATTTAGTAGCTCAATAGTCTGCAGCATTGTTGCCTTTGATGAGACATGGTCACTATTATATCACTCCTCAGCCACACTTGGTGTGTTCCACACTTGTGTCAGTTGCTAGGTTTTATGTGGGTAACCCTATGTCCAAGGAGCCAACCATGGAGCTGATGAAGTGGAGCAAAGACTTGTGGCAAACGTGAGAATGAATGATTTTTTAAGACATCTGAAACATTTATTACTGGTGCTCTCACAGTGAAAGCTTCACCTTCAGAGAGTGAAATCACTTTGTGTAAATGAATACTGCTGGCCGCTCACAAAGAGCTCTTCGTACAGTAGAACCATAGAAAAATTACAGCACCTAACAACTCAGACCAGCATGTCTATGCTTGTCATGGCTGCATAAACTAACTGCACTCAAAACACACTTTCTAGCACACGGTCTGTAGCCTTGCAGGTTACAACACTTCATGTGCATATCAGGTTCCCTTTAAATGAGTTGAGGGTTTCTACCTCAGCCACCACACTAAATGGTGAATTCCAGATATCCACACCCTCTGGGTGAAAACATTTTCCTTTTCAGCATGATAAATGGATCTTCTCTGTCCACACTGTTCAAGCTCCTCATCAGTTTGTGCACCAAGTCACCAATCAGTCTCCTCTCTTTCAAGGAAAATAATCCTAGCCTATACACTTTTTTCATCAACTTTCAAGCCTAGGCAACATTCTTCTAGAAACACCAAGAATGATGGAAAATTCAGCAAGCCTGGCAGTATATATGGAGAGAGAAGCAGAGTTAATGTTAAGAGTCTGGCATGACTTCTTCAGAACTGAAAGGATCTGTTTTCCAACACCTTTCTGTATTTCTGGCAGAGACAAACGATAAGCAAAAGGGCAGATGGTGTAGAGGCCCAGTGCAAAAGACAAAGGGGTTGTTGACATTCTTTTAACTCTCTTCAGTACTCATGAAAGCAGTTGTTGCCTTCTAGTGACCAGAACTGTGTACAGAACTCCAACTGTGGCCTAACCAGTGTCTACATTATTGCAGCACTGCATTGCTGCTTTGGAATGAAATACCTCACCCATGAAGGAAAGCATTCCATATGTCTTCTTTACTGCCTTATCCACCTGTCCTGCCACCTTCAGGGACCTTTGAGCACACACTCCAATGTCTCTCACTTTCTCCACTGACTCGTTACTCTCTCATTTGTTGTGCATTACTTTGTTTTGTTGAATCCCTAAGTGCGTAACATCACGCTTTGCCAGATTGCATTTTGTTTGCCATTTTGCTGCTGACTCAGCCAAACTGCAGCTATCTTCCTTCAGTTGATAGGTATCCTTTTTACCACCAACTCCTTGGCTAATTTTTGCATCATCTACAAATTTCTGAATTGTACTTCACACAATTCAGTCTAAATCATTGACATGTATCATACCACTGAGGCCTGTGGAATACCAATGGAAACTGCTATCAATTTGTATTGAAAAGAAAACTCCATCGATCATTATCTTTTGTTTCCTGTCACTGAACTAACTTAAATCCAACTATTCACCTTCCCCTATATCCCTGGGGCTTTACTTTTTTTTAACAGTCTCCCATGTGAGACCTTTACCAAATCCTTTCTTAATATCTACATTGACAACATCCACTGCACTCCCCTCACCAATCCTTCTTGTTATTTCCTCACAACATTTCTATCAAGTTAGTAAAAGACAATATCATCTTAACAAAATCATGCTGACTACCCCAGTTAACCTATGCCTCTCCAAGCAATACTCAATCCTATCTCTCAAATATCAAAGTCAGTAATTTGCCTGCCACCATGCAATCTTAATCTTAATCGTGGCCTATTGCAGGTCAGTCAATATTTCCCAAAGAAAGCAACCCTCCAACTCCAATAAGTACATCATCTGTTGCACGCCACTGGATGCAGTTATCACAAAGGCCATTTTTTGCTTGCAGATAACTTTTCTGGAAAGGTACACTTATTTCTGGCAGGATTGCCTTTTATTGAGTGTATATCACATACAAATGACAAGTCCTGACACTTGGCTTTGTGATGCTGAATCTGCCATCAAACCTGTGAACACATTATTGTAGTGTCAACCAGATCTCAGGAAGCTCATCTTTTGCCTCTGGCCAGGGTAAACAAAATGTTGACTGGGCCTCCTGCTCCCATCCTCAATCTGAACACTGTAGCGCCCTCCCCTGCCTCTTGCACAAAACCCTGCCTCAAACACAGCAAGTCCCGCTCACATAGGCCTTCCAGAGCTTTGGGTCCTGGGTATTGGGCTGTACCTGTCCCACAGTAAAGTTCCCCCAGACCAAGCTTCCTGCTTTTGAGAGCAGCACATGATGCAGCCCCTCACGATGTGTTCGGTTTTATGCCCTATTCCTCATCGTGAAGTTGGTACTAGATCCCAGAAACACCCCCATGGATGTCTAACCAATATATCAGACAGTAAACAGACAAGATCACTCAGATAAGTGTGTTCCAAGGCAGCCAAGTATTTCTGTGTAACTGCAGGTCGGAACAATCTTATATTTCATTATTATAACAATTGCACTATTTAAAAGCATGTCTGATATTGTGGAAGAAATATAAAAACCAACAAAGTTTTCTATTTATATCTTGCCTTCCTATTATTTAATAATAAATTACAAGAAACATTTTAAAGTCAACAGTCACTATACTTTCACCTTCAGAATATGTTTCCTGAATTGCTTGGAAGTTTGGAGTATGGCAATGCATTTCTTTTAGCCATTTTTAAAAATCTTGAAACAGTGAAAACAAGTCATGTGCATTTTTATCCATACACATTACTACCTTATTTAATTATACTGCCTTAATTATCTTTAGCTACTGTCAATCATTAACACATTCAAGAGATGTTCAGCAACTTTGCATTGCAATTGATATTTTATGTTTTTACCTTCTTATGATGTTCACCTTGGACGATGTCTACTTGTTTGTCCTCTCTGAAGTTGCGCTACAAATTTACTATTTCTGTCAGATGGGGGTGTTTAGTAATTTAGCAATGTTTGACTGAGTCCAGTATATAATGTTTGACAAAAGTCTGGTTAATTATGATTAGAAAAGACCTGGAACCCTTCTTTCATAAAATACCACAAAATAACACTCCGTGTCTCCCAAGAGTGAAACATCAGATGAAATGTTGAATCAATGAAGGAACCGAAAAGCAAACGCAGAATGTAGTAGTATCTGTTAGTTTGGTTTATTTGGTAGAATTAATTTCTCAAAATCAAAAGGTTGTAGTTTCAAACCCTATTTCCAACTTACATAAGGAAAGATGCAGAGTGAATTCTGTTGCTGAAATAAACACTGTGAGAATAGATAGTTCAGAGCACATGCAAGTGAAAAAGCCATCCAGCGTTCTTTCAAAGTGGTACTTTTCCTGCATAATCTGAGTAAATCTCTGTTGTATTTGAACTTGACACGAGTATAGAGCTGAAAGAAATGCTACTTTAGCACGGTGTTTTGGATGAGAATGAAATCTATCTTATGTAAATGCAAAAAAAAGGTGATGGCAATATTTGAAGAAGAGTTTTTGTGGTGTCTCAACTAACATTACTGAAATCAGATTGGCTGATCATTCATCTCATTGATTGTGGGAACTCTCTGTATTCATTCAGATGTAACAATATACATTTGCAAACTTTTTTTAATGTGACAATGTTTAAAATGTTTCTGAAAGATGTGATTAAGTCTGATACATAAGTGCAGATTAATTCTTATGTGAATTAATTGACTGTCTTGCTTTCTCATAACAAAGTCAGATTTTTAGCCATTTTTCATAACTTGATGAGTAACAAGTTTATAAAGCATGTATATAAATTCAAAATTGTGCCCTACAAAATAAATGATGAGGTATTGGGTTTGACAGTAGCTATTGTGCATGTCATAATTAAGTCACAAACATAACCACTTGTAAAATTGCTGCCTCTATGCGCCCAAATAACTTTTCCCTTAAAGACAAAACCAACCTGTAAAGTATTGCATAAATCTTTTCCTTTCTTTGCTTCGTGCAATTTTAGGAGCTTCACTTCAGTTGGACAGTTCTGCCACTGCTGTTTGATTCTTCTCTACTTAAAGTCTCTCACCTATGCAAAGTGTCTGCAATGGGTGACCAATTTACCACATATCTCTCAAACGGCATCACTGAAGCTCAAATTAATTAGTGCTGCATTCACAAACAGTGAAAATTAAATTCTGTTTCTGAACATACCACAAGAAGTTTGCCCTGTGGTACAAATAAACGGTAATTGTGAAATTGCATTTAGATTTTAGTTTGCAGTTTTTTTCCAATAACAAGAAGTTGGTCATTGCTACCACTTGTGAATTCCCAGTGAGCTCACTGAAGGATTAAGAACATTTGCCAGACTCCTCAGTCCTCTATTATGAAAGATGCCTGCATCAAAGTTGGCCTGCTTTCTGGTATGTATTGTGATTCATAAATACACATGCGATAATACATTGTGATCAAGTTCCTGTGTCAGCCATAATCTTCTACTTCATTGATTTCTAGATCCTACCTGTCATTAGCTCTATAGGGAAGTTGGGAAATAACATATTTTACAATGATTGATGTAAAATTTGCTTAAATAAAGACTGATGAAAATGTTTTCCTGCCTTCCCTCCTGTCTGAAATGTGGGTGTGTGAAACAGCAAGCCTAAAATGGAAGAAATTGAGGAAAATTTAGAATGTAAATGCTCCTAAAAATAATATGTTAATATAACACTAATTAAAGTACTCAGTGAATTAAATTACACTGGACGTTGAATCAAGAAAATTAAACTTTGCTTGACACAATTCATTAGAGAATATTGTACGAAATGTAAAATCTGCAGAGCTCTTTAGTAGCTGCAATAAGTCAGTGCAGAAATAGCAAGGCTAGATCTTGCAATGAGATATTGAAAATCACATGACAAGGTTAGCAGTATTAAATATTATAGATATTCATTAAGACAACAGTATGTTATTGGACCATATTAATGAGTTCCATAATGTTTAGCAATTCTGAACATGACTGTGAATTTGTCCATTTGTAATCTTGCTGTAATGTAACTTTTGAATTTGAGAATTCACTATAGAAGCTGCAATGGAAATTCTTCAGGGACAAGTGGCTGTAAATGTTTCCTACGAATCTATCTTGTCATTTTCCATAACATTTCTGTGCGTGTTCACCTTGTGAACTTTGTAGAAACTGAAACTGTGAACATAGTGAAATAATACACAGAAAAATCCTCCAATAGCTTTATCACAGAGCTGTTTTATTTACAAATATATTCTTGTATGTAGTATTTAAAGAAAATAAAAATGATTTCGAGGTACTTTTTGCAAACTTGTCAGAAAATAGTTGACATTCTACTCAGAGCTGCCATCTTTCACTCTCAGCTAAACTCAAGCATAGAAGATGAATAGAAAATAATTGGACCTTGAATCTCCTCATTACTGTGTGTTTGGTGTTTGAGCATTGTAGGATATCTGGAACTGTGTTCAGCCATAGAATGTCACATTTCAATATCCAGGTTGTGAAATGATGGCAAAGATATAAGGTTCAATGAGGAGGGTAATTACTATTCATGGAAAGTTTGTAAAAAAAAGTTTCAAAGGAAATATCAAAGTCTAATTTTACAGATAAGCATGTGAAAATAAAATTGCCATGTACAGATATCCTGCAATATCCCTTTGAATGAGTTCAATTGAAAAAAAATGTTTTCTAAAAGAATTTCATACTCTGGTAATCCCATTCCATAAAATTTTCTATTATAAATGTTTCTGGTATCCTAGCTAATGATGAAAATACATATGAAATACTCTGGAGAATTATTCCTCTGTTATTTGTAATTTATCTTAAACTCGATTATAAAAATTGTGTTTACAGTTGTATTACTAATTACAAATGGAGTAATCTGCCCCTGTAACATACCTGTTGCTGTAACATGCTACTTTTTTACAGTTCTCAAAGACAGTAGGGTGGTTGCTGTGACTTAACTAAGTTTATGAAACAACAGTGTGATATGTGTAGTGTGCTTTTATCTTGGTTGTGTTTTGGTGCATTTTACATTTTGTTTGTAATAATATACTATCACTGAATCTGGTAATTTACTATTGGTTTCTCATGGCAGGTCATAATAATGCACTGCACTCTTTGATAGATTTTATATAGGATTTGTTCCTGTCACAACCATTGTTGGCCATTAGTATTCTCTGATTTTGGATTTCTATTTGCTATTTTTGTCCTTTAGAATTCAAAATTCCAACAGTTTGTTTATTTACATAAACTATTCAAACACCTGCATTGATGGATCATTCTATTTACATTTAATAAAGTAATATTACTCTTAATTACTTCTAGTTAGCCCTGTCCGCAGAAAATAAAGTCATGCACAACCCTCATGAACAACAATAACAACAACTTACACTTCTTATAAGCAATCTGTTCAGAAAAAGTATTACTTGGGACTTGAACGCAGGTCTCTAGGTCCAGAGATAGGGACATTACCACTGCCACAAGATCCTTGAACATACACTTACATACATATGGCATAGTGCAATATCCCAACACTCAATATAGCATCACACCACATAAAGGCATGATGTGTCAAAAAGGCATATCTTCTGTGGGGGAGATAAGTGGGCAGGTTTACTGTGGGAACTTTATAGCGAGGGACTGGGTTATAAACATATGGCTGGCAGTGGTAAAATGATTGAGGTTGGGGTCCAGTAAGGCCAAAAGTGGAGGAGTGCAGAGATCTTCGAGAGACGTAGGACTCGAGATAGTTGTAGGGATAGGGAAGGGTGATGCCATGTTGGGATTTGAGCATTTTGATGTTAAATCTTAAAATTTAAGGCATTACTCCACTGAAAATCAAAGTTGATCCTTGATAATGGTCAAACAGTCCAATAGCCAGTTCACCTCATTCAATGTCATGCTTTTACCAATGGAACTGAAATGTTTGTGTAATAACAATTTGTAAATGTGCATTATCCTCAGTGAAACCCTTCTGAAATAAGTAAACCTACTATATGATGGACTAGATTTTGCTTTGAGCACCAAATAATTAGAGTCTAGATTAGAGTGGTGCTGGAAAAGCACAGCAGGTCAGGCAGCATCCGAAGGGTCCTGCTCCTTGGATGCTGCCTAACGTGCTGTGCTTTTCCAGTAATACTCTAATCTAGACTCTGATTTCCAGCATCTGCAGTCCTCATTTTTTCCACTAAATAATTAGTACTTGCTGTGAAATAGACTTGCACTCAATGGGGTTTTTCAAAGCAAGGTAGAAAACAGAGTTTAAATAAACTCCATAGGCCATCTGTGCCCGATATGAACAGTTCATGAAAGCTAAGTATTCCCTTAGCCAGTTATAATGAAAGATCATGAATGAGCAGCTTATAACAAGCAAGAAATGCAATTTAAAATAATGAATTTAATGTCAGCTGAGATACAGAAAGCAAAGTAAAGAGAGGGACTGAAACAGAGAGTTAAGGGAGAACAGGATCAAACAGACAAAGCTTTTAAAAATTGTAAATCTCCAACAATAATTACAGCTGAAGGATTGTGACCACATGTTGTAAATATTAAATTTCAGTGCAAGAGTTGTTGTTTAACAATAATCAAGTCTTATCACAACATTTAAAGAATACTTACACTGGAATGGAGAAGGCCTAATATTTTTATGGTGAGTTTAGTGAAGAGCATCTATAATGTCAGTGGAGTAAATATAGTCCATTTAGTGCAGTTGGATAATGAATAAAGTGACAAGATAGCCATTTTCACACACATTATGATAAATAAATGCATCTGAGACAGCAGCTTCTAGCATTTTGACTTTAATTTTATCTGTTCACTCACTGGAAATTATGGTCTGATTTGTGCGCAAGTAACAGTGAGCTCTCAATTATTCGGTAGTCTCACAATCTTGTTTTTTTTAAGGCCACAGTGGCTTTCTCGATATCACAGATTTTTTTCTTACATCCACAGATACATGACATAATAGGTTTCTTACCGACTAGTTTTATGCACCCTACTTATTTATCCAGAGAGTAATTAATAAATGGAACTTACAACCACAATGAATGATGGTGGTAAACAGCACAGACACACCTAACTTGTCAGCTAGCACGATGGAAAAATAAATAGCAGGATATGCTGCTAAGATAAAATGAAGTGGGATGGGATAAGGCTTATGTGAAATAAAAATACTGACATAGACATGTTGGGATGAATTGTTTGTTTCTGTTATTTCTGTAAGTTCTTTTAATTCTGTGCACTGTATTAAGCATGGCCCCTAATATTTATTCCATGACAATGTCCATATTAAATGCATTCGATATAAAATGTCATGAAACAGTATGGTAAAATTCAACACATTTGACTTCCTGAAACAAACTAAGAGGCTAAAATTCTGACATATAGTTGCATGTTGTAATTTATTTAATTAATTAACATTTTACTTTAAATTATGGAAAGACAATCTGAAATTAGAGGAACTTATTAATTATAAGTATGACAAAGCAAAAGAAGGTGGATATCATTAAGTTTCTTTAAGTAGTTCAATTTGCAGCAATCCTTCTATTGCCTCACAACATGGCAATCAATTTATCCAGCCCCTCATTAAAATAGCTATTACACTCGAACAATATTGAATCTTGGCAACCCTAGTTCTAATTTGTAAATGGGTTTTTTCTGCTGTAATTGTGGGCTGTAAAAAAAGACAACTTCAGTGTCTCCAGTATATCTAGTATTTCCAGAAAATCTGGATTTCAGTTTAACAAAAATGGAAATGCTGTTGACTTCATACCTGTGGTAACTGCATGTGCAATTTGATGTTAATGCGTCCTCTTCCTTTATGTGTCTATGTATTGTGATTTGCCGAAATCTAACTGGTTACACTGTGAATAATAACAAACTGGTGCCTGCAAACCTTGCTTCTGTGTATAATAACAGCTGCTGAATCCAATATTGTTTAGTTACAAATCTTACAGGTAAACAATATTGCATGAACGGGCAACAATGTCACCGGCTGAAGTTATGTTTGATCAGGGTTGAACAATACAGTAAGAAACCTTGTAAATTTAATACAAATCCATGCACAAAGTGCTGAAAGATGATAAATGCATGTATGTTTTATTTCAACTCCTAGTATTAAAACAAGCTGATTTACTATTTACAATCGATCTCTGGTTTTTTTTGTAAGAAACTTTGTTATTTTACTCCATAAAATTGAATAAAGAGCACCTATGTTAACAATAGCAAGGTAATTTATAAAGGGAAGGAGAATTATTTATTTAATGAATGCTTAGCTTAGTACTACAGCATTCTAAGAGTTAACTAACTTGCTACCTGTGGAGCCTTCCATCTGATTGCATTTAGTTTGACCAGTTTATCAAAGATCAGCAATAATGCTGTTGATTTCTGTCTGTTGCAAAATAAAAGATTTGCATTAATGTTTGGTTATGCGGAGTTTGGACTAAATTGCATTTTAAAAATGTTTTTTAACCCAACACAAAACATTTAGTGTCAATGAGCTTAAAGAACCAAGACAGTGCAGTGAGGAGGTGCGTTGAGAAAATCTAATCTCACCTAATCTATGACCTCTTAAAAGTCCAATGTTATATTTGACTTTGGTCCATTTGTTGGCAACTAATAATGGGAAAGTTTGCTATATTTGCACTTTATATAGAAGGAGCAAGGTGACTTGAGAAATACAAGGATGGAAGAAGTAAACTGCCAGAAGCAATCTTATCCCAGGGTAAAGGTATCTAAATGACACCTCAGTTTCTTAGATGTGGGAACACAACTGCTTTTAACTTCCCTCCCAAACCACATAGCATTGTGACATGGACCTACCATCATTGGGTTGATAGCCTTTTCTGTCAATTGTGTGAGGGCATCTTCACTACAAGGGTAACAGCAGTTCTAGGAGAATGCTAGGATTGTGGCAGTAGACAATCAGAGATAAGCAAACTGCATAGCAAAATGAGCTGGTGTGAGAATAATCTGAAGATTTAAGCAAGTTGAGAGTGACTCATGAGAGTAATATAGAAATGTATTTTTATTCAGATTAAAAGCTTAGGGTTTTGCTGGCATTGACCATGTACTCGTATAATACTTTGTGGCTGATGACTAACTGACCGTTTGAAACTGAATCATGTCTGAAAGGTATTTAAAACATCATTACTTCATGAACATGGAGGTCAAGCAATGAATGAGGACTATTTAAATGGACTTTGGTGCAAGCGAAGAAAAAAGTGCGTCACATCATTTCACATTGAAATCTATTTATTCTTTTGAAAGAATAATTCAAAGAAAATCTAAAGGTTATACTTCCTGTGCGAGCTGTGTCTGCATTGCTGCCAACCATGCACAATTAGTGACAATTACATGTGCCAGAACATTAGAGCAACAGACTCTGAAACATCCAATATTTATCCTTTAGCCAATGGGTTATTCTTGAAAGCAAAAGTGTGTTATTTCAGAAAATCAATTTCTGCAAAGAAATCTGCTTTTTCAAATTTTTTCCCAGAGAGAAAGAGAGATTGCATATGTATTTTGAGGACATTTAAGGGGTAAACATTTATATTTTATATTACCAACTGTATGTTACGTAGGCATTTTAACTTTTATCAAATAACTTTTGTTAAAATCATAAACCCATAATTGAGTTTATTAAGAAACCTGTTTTTGTTTTAACACCTGATATAGACAGAACAAGTTTAATTAGTCACTTTGGTATGTAGATAAAATATTTCCATTTTATATTGTGACCCACAGAGTGGTGGGACAAGAGTAACGCTACACTTCTCCAGCTTCAGTCCTAACAGGAGTAGCACGTAGTAGATTTCTTTCCCTAACAGAAATGAGTGAATTCATTGGACAGAACTTTAATGACACTTGGCTAAGTGTCAATTTCTAGTGAGTTATCTCGTGCAATTTGAGAGTGTTGTCATCACTATGTATGTACTACTTCCCTGTAGCACCATATTCATCTTATTGTGGAGTGGAAGGACTTCCCACTGCTGGGAATTTCTGGGATTTGTGCCACCACCTCCATATTTAAAGCCCAGTATTAGTTCGGTCACTGGCAGCCACAAGTAAATGGTCATAGTACACAGGAAAGAATGATATCTGAGGGCACATAGGTGATAATGGGTGACACTTCACTGGAAGTAAAGCAATATGTTTGTAAATGTATTGCTATTTTACGTCATCACCTTTATGACTGACTCTTATTGTAACTGCAGTTACAAGAATGAAGTGAGACAGACTACCCACCCTTCATCCTATAGCATGTTCAAACCCCGTCCAAGAGAGTGCTTGTTTTCATCTTGTATGTCTTGGTATCACAAGTGCACGTCTAAATACTTCTTACATGTTGAGTGTTTCTGCCTCTACTACCTTTACAGGTAGAGAGTTCCAGATTTTCACCATCCTGAATGAAAATGTTTTTCTTCACATCTCCTTCTGCTTTCTCCTTCCTGTCTACCCTATCTATGCTACTCACAATACATCTCAATCATGTCCCCCTCTATCCATTCTGCTTTAAATTAAATAACCCCAGTCTGTCCAATCTGTCTTCATAACTGAAACTCTCCAGCCCAAGTAACATTCTGGTACATCTGCTCTGCATCTTTTCCTGTGTAATCACATCCCTCCTATAATGTAGCTTCCAGAACTGCACACAATACTCTATAACTGTGGCACAACTAACATTTAAACAGTTCCAATATAACCTCCCTGCTCTTAAATTCTATGCCTCAACTAAAAAAAGGCCTTCCTAGCCACTTTATCTACCCATCCCTCCACCTTAAGAGACCAGTGGACATGCACGCCAAGGTTTCTTTGATCCTCAGTGCTTTCCCACTGTTCATCATATATTCCCTTGCCTTGTTTATCTTAGCCAAACACATCACCTGGTACGATTACAACTTTTAATAGGCATCTGGATGGGTACATGAATGGGACTAGATTAATTTAACATATCTGGTCAGCATGGACGAGTTGGACCGAAGGTCTGTTTCTCTGCTGTACAACTCTATGACTCCATGCCTGTATCCAAATTGAATTCCATTTGGCACTAATTAGTCCATCTGACCAGCCTATCTATATCCTCTCATAATCTAAGGTTATCCTCCTCACTATTTCCAACCTCATTGATCTTCATATCATCCATGAACTTACTGATCGACCATTCTACATTCTAGTCCAAACCATTTATAAATTCCACAAACAGTGAGGGGTCCAACACTGCTCCCAGTGGGACCCCACTTGTCATAGAATTCTAGTCATAAAACACCCTCCACCAACACCCATTGCTTCATGCCACTCAGCTAGTTCTGGATCCAATCACAAAGACCTCCTTGGATCCCATTACTATCAGTCACCCCCTGCAGGAGACCTTATCAAACATCTTTGAGAAACTTTATTCAGATGTGATGACTTAGATTTGTTTCTTTTTTAGCAGAATTTTTTTTTAAAAAGGCCTCAACTTACAGCATCTTTTGTAAAAAAGATATGATGAGTTGAGAATTCTTACGTCTATCTCTGGATCAGTCCCATCCCTGGTGGGTCTGCCCATTATCCTCACTGCAAGGTTTGCAAAAAAGAGGAAATAAAGAGGAGTTTAAATGTTGTCCAATTTAATCCTAAAGGTGATGCAAAGCCTGAAAGCTCCTATTGTAAAAGCTACAGATTATTTAGCTTTTAAGTACCAGCCTTCTTGCTCCAAATCATTGAATTCTTCCAGCACAGAAGGAAGCCATTTGTCCCATGATGTTTGTACCAACACATTAAACGAGCATCATTACCTAGTACCTAAATAAAAACCCAAAGAACTGCGGATGCTGTAAATCAGAAACAAAAACAGAAGTTGCTGGAAAAGCTCAGCAGGTCTGGCAGCATCTGTGAAGAGAAATCAGAATTAACATTTGGACCCAACACGTTAACTCTGATTACCTAGTACCTGTTGGTCAGAACATACAGCACTCATCCCACCCATTGCTATTGTTTTATTGTGGAGGTGCCAGTGTTGGACTGGGATGGACAAGGTCAGAAGTCAGGAGACACCAGGTTATAGTCCAACAGGTTTATTTAAAACCACAAGCTTTCGGAGCGTTGCCTCTGACAAAGGACGACATTCTGAACGCTTGTGAATTCAAATAAATCTGTTGGACTATAACCTGGTGCCGTCTGACTACTGGCCTTATTGTCTCAGTGGAGTATAACTGACCTTGTTAATAGCCAACTTCTGCTCTCTGTTTAAATATACTGCTCTTTGCTGGTGACACAACATCTGCAGAACCTTATGACCCGGAAGGAACCTGTATTAATTTCCAGGCCTGGCCTCATGAATAAACAAAAGCTTGTCTGTTCTGTTTTCCTTTTTACATAAGCTGTTACCCCCAGTCCAAAAGTCATATTTAACTCATAGTACCCAATTCATAGCAATTAACCAAAATTAATAAAAGCATAAAAATAAAAATAATGAAACTCAGCAATGGCTCTTACAGCATTGCAAAATAGGCTGAGGGACCTCTCTCTTTTCCAATGTCTTATAGTCTAATGTTGATTTCATCCTTTCTTTTCCTGCTTCAGTTGCGCAAAGATTATATGGTGCACTGCATCTGTGTAGTATCCCCTGGGAGACTACACAGATCCCCTGGGAGCTCCCCTGGGAGACTGATGCAAGCATTGGAATCTCTTCTTCAGGAGGCCCGTCATCTACTCCATAATAGCCCCAGCCAAAGAATGGACTACATAGTATCCACACTTTGGAGTCAGGCAGAGGGGTGTGTCATGGAGTCATCTGCCACGGTAAAGCTTGCAAAAAAAATCAGGAATCTGTCAGTTCTCTTTACAGTGTGAATGCAGGCCATTCCTCCCATCAAGTTCACACTAACCCTCTGAAGAACATTCCACTCAGACCCACCTGCTTAACCTAAACCTGCATTTCTCATTCACCGAGCTTGCACATCCCTGGACACTCTGGTTAATTTAGCATGGTCAATCCATCTAATCCACACATCTTTGGACTGTAGGATGAAACCATCCACAAGAAACCCACGCAAACACTGCGAGAATGTGCAAACACCACCCTGGCGCTGTGATGCAGCAGTGCTAACCACTGAGCCATCATGCCACCAACACAGGGTGGACAAAATGGTCTTTATTCTGATGTCTGCAAAATAGGCCATGTCAAGTTAATATAATACAAGATTGAATGTGTGGTTCGCAAATGAAACATCACATAAAAAATAGGACCCATTGCATATCACAGCATACTGGCCAATGCTTACAGTTCAGGGTGAGAGGACATCTGCTCCATTCCTGAGTGCAGCCTCGAAGATCTTAGATGGTCTTTGTGAATTGCAGCCTGTGTCTGCTACTTTTAAGGTCATCTTCTTCACAGCAATGGCGATGTTCAGTTTGAAATGACCGATATCTTGGTGAAGATTGCTTGTGACCAGGATTTGTAGTCCACAGATGGACACTGTATGCACTCATATACAGGCTTCTTTGCTTAGAGTTGACCTATGCTGTGGTAGGTGCCTTTTCAAAAGGGCCTAGTGTTGCTTACCAGTAAAACCGTGTGCTCAGACAAAAGAGAAACACTTACTCTGCCCCCTCAGTATGTGGCCCATTTCCATGTGTGCTTATGATTTGGCTGAAGATGGAAAGCAGGCCAGGTGAAGCCAGTGAGGATCAGCCTGATAATCTAACCAGCTCCCCCCACCCTACCTCACACACCCCCGACAGATTGTCATGCTCCTTTCTTCCTTGCACGCCCTGTTAATCCCAACAGTTCAGAATTCCCGCACATTTCATCCAACATTTTCATTTATAAAACCATTTCCCAATATTACTCCCCGAGCCTCATCCTTACATCACAGCCATTATGCAGCACCCTCCTCCGCCGTCAGAACCAGAGTGAGGGTAACTATCAATGACCCCCACTATCCCACATCCCCCACACAGTAACCTATGTTTACCAATGGACTATCATCTCCTGCCCTTAACCTCACTTAACAATTACTGTCCCTCTCCCTTCCAACATGCTGTCTCCAATCTTTGCAATGGACTTCCTCAACTTCCCCACCATACCACCAGCCCAAATAAGTCCCTTTGATTTTCAGTAGGCAGAGCCAGTGGACCTGACTGTAGTCAACACTTTCACGACAGACTTGCAATGACATGCCCAGCTGTCGAGTGACTGCACCCCTGAATGTTATCTATACAGCTCTCCTACTACTTACTGCTGGGTGACTGACTATGGCCCGCTCCATGGACTGGCATAATATGGAACTCTGATCTCCCTCAATGGCTGGCTGACCATGTCCATACCCCTGGACTGAGATTGGACACTGTCCTTAACTAACTGGGACAAGCTCCCCTTGATGGATAACAGCCACCTTTGACTTGATCTTGAAACACGGCTATACGTTTGTTGTGTATTTATCACATGAGCTGCTGGCATATGCTGTAGGTGTGACAATGACATTGCATGATGCCATACAGTAACATATCTAGGTCTCTAACCGATCACTGCATAAGTTGGTGGGGGGGGGGGGGCAAGGTAGCTGAGAGTGCAATAGGTGGATGGAGGTGGGGGTAATGGTGATAGGTCAGAGGTGACGGTGGAGCGATAGGTGGGAAGGAAGATGGACAGATGGGACAGGTCATGAGGACAGTGCTGAGCTGGAAGGTCGGAACTGGAGTAAGGTGGGGGGAGGGGAATGAGGAAATTGATGAAGTCCACATTGATGCCATGGGTTTGGAGAGTCCCGAGGCAGAAGATGAGGTCTTCTTCCTCCAGGCGTTGGGTGGTAAGGGAGTGGCGATGGAGGACGCCTAGGATCTGCACGTCCTCAGCAGAGTGGTAGGGTGAGTTGAAATATTCAGCCACAAGGCGGTGGGGTTGGTTGATGGAAGTGTCCTGGAGATGTTCTCTGAAGCGCTCTGCGAGTAGGCGTCCAGTCTCCCTAATGTAGAGCAGACCGCATCTGGAGCAACGGATACAGTAAATGACATGTGTGGAAGTGCAGGTAAAACTTTGATGGATGTGGAAGGCTCCTTTGGGACCTTGGATGGAGGTGAGGGAGGAGGTGTGGGCACAGGTTTTGCAATTCCTATGGTGGCAGGGGAAGGTGCCAGGAGGGGAGGGTGAGTTGTTAGGGGGCTTGGACCTGACAAGGTATTCGCAGAAGGATTAGTCTTTACGGAAAGCAGATAGGGGTAGGGTGGGAAATATATTTCTGGTAGCGGGATCCATTTGCAGGTGGTGGAAATGGTGGACGATGATGAGATGTATGCAGAGGTTGGTGGGGTGGAAGATGAGGACCGGGGGGTTCTGTCCTTGTTGCAGTTGGAGGAGTGGGGTTCGGGGGCGGAGGTGCGGGATGTGGATGAAATGTGCTGGAGGACATCATCAATCACGTGGAAAGGGAATTTGTGGTCTTTACAGAAGGAGGCCATCTGGTGTGTTCTGTGATGGAACTGGTCTTCCTGGGAGCAGATGCGGCGGAGGCGGAGGAATTAGGAATAAGAGATCGCATTTTTGCAGGAAGTAGAGTGGGAAGAGGTGTAATCCAGGTAACTGTGGGAGTCGGTGGGTTTGTAGCAAATGGGGGGTCAGTGTTGAGTCGGTCACCGTTGATGGAGATGGAGATGCCCAGGAAGGGGAGAGAAGTGTTAGAGATGGTCCAGGTGAATTTAAGGTCAGGGTGGAATATATTGGTGAAGTTGATGAACTGTTCAACCTCCTCGTGGGAGCACGAGGTGGCGCCAATGCAGTCATCAATGTAGTGGAGGAAGAGGTGGGGAGTGATGCCAGTGTAACTACGGAAGTTGGACTGTTCTACATAACTGACAAAGAGACAGGCATAGCTGGGGCCCATGCGGGTGCCCACGACTACCGCTTTCATCTGGAGGAAATTGGGAGGATTCGAAGGAGAAATTGTTGAGAATGTGGATCAGTTCAGCCAAATGAATAAGAGTGTCAGTGAACAGGAACTGGGGGGGAACAAGGGGAGAGGAAGAAACAGAGGGCTTGGAGGCCCTGGTCATGGTGGTAGGAAGAGTATAGGGACTGGATGTCCATGGTGATGATGAGGTATTAAGGGCAAGGGAAACGGAGGTCTTAGAGGAGGTGGACGGCGTGGGTGGTATCCCGAGTGTATCTGGGGTGTTCCTGGACTAGGGTATATAGGACAGTATTGAGGTAGGTAGAACAGAATTTGGTGGGGCAGGAGCAGGCTGAGATGATGGGTCAGCCGGGGTAGTCAGGCTTGTGGATCTTGGGTAGGAGGTAGAATCAGATGGTTGGGATTGGAGCAGAGGGAGTGGAGGGCTGCGTGTTGTGAAGGGGAGAGGTTGGAGTAGGGGAGGAATGTAGATAGGTTGAGGTGGTCAATATCACGGCAGCAGTTGGAAATAAAGAGGTCGAGGGCGGGTAACAGATCAGGTGGATGGGGTGTGTTGGAGGCGGGCGAAGAGGTCCTCAGAAGGTGGGCGGGAGTCTTGATTGTAAATGTGAGCTTGGAGGTGGAGACGGTGGAAGAAGTGTTCACCATCACAATGCATATTGGGTTCATTGATGCGCAAATGGAAGCAAGGCCTTTGCTGAGGACTGATCATTCGTCCTCAGTAAGGGGAGGTCTGGGGGGATAGTGAAACTTGGCAGGGCTGGGAGCTTGGACCTGGTATAGGGCTGGGGCTGGGAGTGGGGGCGGAGACTGTGACTGGAGCGGGCATGATAGTGGAGGGACCGGGGGGGGTAATGTCATTTACGGGAGTGATGCTCACCCTGCGGTTCTGAGGTGGGTTTCGTACAACGTATATACCCACCTTCCAGAGGCTTCCCTTGGCCTCCTGAACTGCTCGGCCGCCATCAGCCATGAGACTGTGCCAGCAATCACCACCGTGGCGATCAATGATGTCATCTCCGTCCCCACCTGCAGCCACAGCAAAACATGCCGCCTCCACAACCGCCAGCTAGCCAATTGTTGCTGCGATCACGACGAGATCCACCGCTGCAGAGACCAACGCAAGGCCCAACCGCAACCACACTTCCGCCCACTCTGTGGCCGCCGTTGCAGCCACTTCTGCCTCCAATGACATCACCCAATCCACGTGTGTTGTCACTTCCGCCCCCACAGCTTCCGTCGTCACAACCACTTCCAACCCGACGTACGCCACTCACGTGCACACCACCGACATGCCCCCCCCCATAGATCCCACTGTCACCACCCCCATGGGGAGGTCCTCTGACCTATCCTCCCCCCTAGGCACTGGGTGCCCAAAGATCAGGAGCGTGGGACTGAAGTACAACCAAAAGCAGAGAAGAAGGTTTTTATTTTTTTTTGTGAGACACAGTGAAAGACACAAGTTGCAAGAATCTTTTTTTTTCTAAAACCCCTACACTACCGCCTAACTGCGATAGTGCTTATTTTTTCCCCAGCACCCATGGTGTGTGTGTGCAGATGTGAGACACAGTGAAAGGCACAAGGTGCACGAATCTTTATTCAAATTTCCACCACCAGGAATAAAGGAAACACCCGGGTGACCAGTGACAAGCAGTGCCCTTCACATCAAAAGGCAGTGCTGTGTGATCAAACAGTGAAGGGGAGAGCAGGGTTTAAATCAAAATAGAGTTGAAGGGGGAAATATTGCACACCACTCCCTGCGGCGCCCACCTCTCCCTGAACACATCCAGGGTGTTGGTAGAGACCGCGCGCTCCTTCTCCAAGGCTCTAACGTAACCGCGGAAGAGGGGCAGGCAGTCGGCCCTAACGACCCCCTCCATGGCCCGCAGCCTGGACCTGTTTATGGCCAGTTTGGCCAGGCCCAGGAACAGACCCACGAGGAGGTCTTCAGACCTGCCCTCCCTCCTCCGTACTGGGTGCCCGAAGATCAGGGGCGTGGGACTGAAGTGCAGCCAAAAGCAGAGAAGGAGGTTTTTGAGAAAATCAAAAAGGGAGTGCAAACGCCCACACCCAATATATACATGGTCCACGGATTCCACAGCGCCACAGAACAAGCAGTCTGTGAACCACCGCAATCTGCGGTTGCAGGGGACTGCTGCGTGCAGCACCCTCCACCCCAGATCCCTGAGAGAAAGGGGGAGGACTCCCGCGTAGAGAGCCCTCCACTGGGGATCCCCACCGCCCGGTGGCAAATGGGCACGCCAAGGTGTGTCCGGACGTTGGATGAGGGAGAAGAGGTGGACAGTGTGCAGCAGCAGGGCCCGCCTTTTTACGTCCTTAAAAGGGACAAAATTAAAATTCCGGAGGCGGCTCAGGTTGTGGGGCACAGATTTCCGGGGGAAGTACAGGACCTTGGGGCCAATGTGAAATTCCGTACGGGCTGGGGTGAGCGCAGATGGGATCCCACCGCACACCTGAGCGTCCTCCAACTGGTGCACTACGTCGGGTCCGAGCACCGCCGTTTTAAGGCGTCAGATGGCGGTGGCCACGTACCGGACGTCTACCGCTCCCCTGCTCGCTATGTCCTGCGGCAGCGTCCAGCCCAGGCACCCGGCGGTCACCCTTGCTGCCACGGCCCTCCCCTCCGACAGCCACTCGAACCCGCGAGTACGGAGGTGCTCCCTGACGACAGCCGCTACTCCTGCCGAAGGGTAGGCGCGATGCGATTTGACCATATTCCAGACAGTGATCAGGTCCTGGTAAAAGACAGGCAGCGCCCTGAGGGCGACCTCCAAACCATCACAGTTGATGAACAGGAGCTGCGTGTCATAGTTGAGATTACGCACCTAGTGAAAAAAAATATATCGCCAGGGTGCACCACCTTGGAGAAGGGTCAACGTAAAGGTATCGCTACAAGGTCTGAAGGCGGAATGTCATGACCTGGGTGCTAGCGCACACCAGCGACTGACCGCCCTCCTCAATAGGGCGACTCGCGCAGCGACCCAGTGCATCTTTTTGTCCCAGAAGAAGTCGACCAACGTTCTCTGGAGGTCAGCGACAAAACCAAGAGGAGGGACCAAAGTGACCAGCCAGCACCACAGCATGGCGGCCACCAGCTGGTTTATGACCAGCACTCGACTCCTGTAAGATAGCACTCGGAGCAGTCCTGTCCAGCAGCCGAGGCGAGCCGAGACTTTGGCCTCCAGCTCCTGCCAGTTGGCTGGCCAGGATTCCTCAACTGGGCTGAGGTAGATCCCCAGATGGAGGAGATGGGTGGTACTCCAGCTGAACCCCCATAACTCCTCCGTCAGAGAGTCCACCCGCCACGGACCGACCAGTAGTCCGGAACATTTGGCCCAGTTGATCCTGGCGGAAGACGCTGCCGAGTACACGGCCTGGCACTCATGCATCCTCCCCAGGTCAGCCGGGTTAGTGAAAGTGAGGAGCTCGTCGTCGGTGTAGGCCGAGAGGACGACCCCCGTGCCCGCGCCGCGTAGAACCAGCCCCGACGACCTCCTCCACAAGAGGCGCAGGAAAGGCTCCACGCACAGGGACTACAGCTGGCCAACAGGGAGCAACCTTGACGTACTCATCTCCTGAAGCAAAGGGGCGCCGTCAGGGACCCGTTAACTTTAACCAGACACTCTGCAGTGGTGTACAAAAGTCCGATCCGGGCGACGAACTGCGTCCCAAACCCAAATGCTCGCAGAGTCCCAAGCAGGTACTCGTGATCGACCCTGTCGGATGCCTTCTCCTGATCGAGAGACAGGAAGGCGCTCAGCAGACCAGCCCGTCGACAGAAATGGATCAGGTCCCGGACCAGGTGGACGTTGTTGTGTATCCTCCGTCCCGGGACCGTGTAGGACTGGTCCAGGTGAATCATGTGGGCCAGCACGGAGGCCAGGCGAGGAGGCAACACCCTGGCGATGATTTTGTAGTCCATGCTGAGGAGGGAGACCAGACGCCAGTTTCTTTAAAGAACGAAGGTCCCCCTTCTTTGGCAGCAGGACGATGATCGTCCTGCGCCAAGACAGGGGCAGCTCTCCGGCATTTAGACACTCCCCCAGGACCTGTGCGTAGTCGCTCCCCAGGACGTCCCAGAACCTCATAGTCCGGGAACCCCGCACCGCCTGGTTCTACCTCCTTCCCAAGATCCACAAGCCTGACCACCCTGGCCGACCCATTGTCTCAGCATGCTCCTGCCCCACTGAACTCATCTCTACCTACCTCGACACTGTCCTATCCCCCCTAGTCCAGGAACCCCCCACATA
>NC_057710.1:91966598-92071074 GCF_004010195.1 Chiloscyllium plagiosum
CTGATGAAGGGCTTTTGCCCGAAACGTCGATTTTGCTGCTCGTTGGATGCTGCCTGAATTGCTGTGCTCTTCCAGCACCACTGATCCAGAATCTGGTTTCCAGCATCTGCAGTCATTGTTTTTACCTCGTTGATTTTAACCCTACTTCGAACTCCACAGTCAGCCCATCCAGCCCCGGGGACTTGCCCCTCGAGAGCCGGTCGAGGGCACCGGTCAACTCCTGTAAGTTGACGGGAACATCAAGTCTTCCGGCGTCCTCTGGGCTAAGCTGCGGCAGGTCCTCCCACAGAACTCTGCGAGCATCCTCGCTGGACGGATCCGGAGAGAAAAGAGCTGTATAATAGTTTCGGATGTGGGCCCTGATCCCCTCCGAATCCAAGACGAGGGACCCGTCATCGGCCAGCAGCACAAGGAGCTGCTGATGGGTGCCACGCCTTTTTTCCAGCGAGTAGAAGAAAGGGGAGCCACGGTCCAGGTCCTGAGGAGCCGGGTCAGAGACCTCACATTCGCGCCCCGAGCCCCGACGAGCTGCAGGTCCCGGAGCGCGGCCTTCTTCGCTTCGTACACCCCGCACAGGGCCGGGTCCACGTCAGGCTGCCCGAGGCGTGACTCCAGGTCGAGCATTTCCTTCTCGATCCTAGTTAAAAATCACACAACACCAGGTTATAGTCCAACAGGTTTAATTGGAAGCACACTAGCTTTCGGAGCGACGCTCCTTCATCAGGTGATTGTGGAGGGCTCAATCGTAACACAGAATTTATAGCAAAAATTTGCACTGTGATGTAACTAAAATTATACATTGAAGAATTCTTCAATGTATAATTTCAGTTACATCACACTGCAAACTTTTGCTATAAATTCTGTGTTACGATTGAGCCCTCCACAATCACCTGATGAAGGAGCGTCGCTCCGAAAGCTAGTGTGCTTCCAATTAAACCTGTTGGACTATAACCTGGTGTTGTGTGATTTTTAACTTTGTACACCCCAGTCCAACACCGGCATCTCCAAATCATGACTTCTCGATCCTAGACTTCTGCCTCTTCATTGACCCCCTCGTGTACTCCTGACCAGAAAACGCAGATGTGAGCCTTGCCCATGTCCCACCATAGCCTCAGGGAGGGGAAGCTTCCCCATTTCCTTCTCCAGCCGGCCCCAGAAGTTAAGAAACGAGTCCTGGAACCGCACGTCATCCAGCAGCAGGTTGTTAAAGTGCCCCAGCACACGGAGCCGAGCCGGGCGCCGAAGGGAAGGAGTTCCGCCCGAACCAGGTGATGGTTCATGCACGACACCTGCCATGTGGAGCCGCCGGAAAACAGGAGGCGTACGCTCACGAAACATACAGATGGTCGATTCTGGACGCTCTGACTCCAGGCCTCATGGAGGTGAAGGTGAGGGAGTCGGGATGGAGATTCCGCCAGACGTCCACGAGGTCGAAGGACTTGACCAAGTCTCCCAACCTCCTCCCCGACGCCCAACCAGTCCGGGGAGGAGGATGCAGTTAAAATCTCATTGATGGAGGCGAGATAAGCCGATACTTGTCCGTAGAAGCTCGCTTGCCTCAGTCTGACCACTGGAGCGTAGCGTCAGGGCCTGGCACAGGCTCCCTGACTCACACAATCTCTGGCTGAAAATGCGGGGTCAGCAAGATAGCCACCCCGCCAGATCTGTGGGTGAGGTGAATCATGTAGACCAGTGCGTAGTCACTCCCCAGGATGTCCCAGAACGTCCTGAAGAACTCCACAGTCAGCCCATCCAGCCCCGGGGACTTGCCACTCCAGGAACCAGGTGGCTTCGTCTCCCAGGGTAGTGTGGGTTTCTTGCAGGAAGCACACCGCATACTTCCCGTCCTGAAGGACTGAGAAGGTCTGGAAGCTGCGCTGTGACTCCCTGCGGCCGTTGATGTTGACCTGGCCTTGGTAGCCTTCATGTCAGCAGTATTGTGCAACCACCGCCAGTACAGTTAAAACAACATACATTTACTGGAGGGCAAGGGAAGGGCACAGAAGTCTGTCGCCCTCACCGGGAGTGCACCCAGGAAGTTTCTGACTCGCTTTCGCTCATTTGAATCCAGCCCAGCTGCTTGGTGAGCAGCCTGTGCCGACCAGTACACTTGCTCAAAGCAGCTCCAGCGTCGAGTGCCAGTTGGACTCTGTCCTGGCGACTTTGAGTTTTCTTGACAAACTCCTGGAGTTCCTCGAGGGGGATGGGGGGGATGGGGGGGATGGGCTCAGTGGGAGGCACCTGGGACTCAAAAACGTCGCTGGAGACGGACTCCGCGTCGTCCCCAGTGTCCACCACCGAACCCGAACCTTCCTTCAGGAAGTCGCCCTTGGTCACCGGCCCCTTCCCCACCGTGGGAGTTGGGACTGGTCCAGCACTGCCAACTGGCCTCAAACCCTTAGCGACCCCCCCGGCCCAAGGTCAACAGCAGTAATCTCCTCAGTGCACCCTTTCCCAGAGTGCCACAAGGTCGGGTCATCGGGTGGCAGAGACTCGGGGCTCCGCTCCTCTCCTGACACCGGGACGCCGGGCTCTTTAGGGAAAATGTCCTTCCCTAGGGCCAAGGTGCCCTGAAAAACAGTTTGGGAGGGGGAAGTGAGGATAACACTTTCCTCCACTTCACCATTCGATGACCCGGCAGTATTTAAATTGCCTGGACCACGGACCACATTGGTCTCTATTTTGGTCCCGGGGGCTGGTGGAACGGCAGCAGCAGAAGGGCCTGAGGTTCAGGTAGGATAGGCTGTGGTGCAGGACAGGCAGGAGACATCATGGGCTCATCCCCTGGGGAGGGACAGCACTGCTGGTGTGTCACTGGGATGTCCCTCCCCTCCTGGGGGCAGTGCCTCTTCCCTAGGGAGAGAGGAGGTAATTTAAGGGCCTTCCCCTCCCCGCCCAACTTGGTGGTCATGGGGTTTGAGGCTCCTCACCCCAGCTTCTCCTGGAACACTATTGGCTGGGGGAAAGCAGGGGGTGTGGTGAGGATGGGGAGAGTCAATCGTGTCACCTCGTGATCCACCCTGCGATGTTAGGTGAGTTTGGGTGGGGCAGTGATCCAACTTCCTGCCCAGGATCCGGGGATGCAGCTGCTGCAGGATGGGAGGGAGACCCAGCAGATTCCCAGAGGTCAGGACCTGGGCACGGGGGAAGATGGGCAGTGTTTCTGCTCCGGTCAGGCACAGGGGCCCCAGGGGTGACCACAACAGGACGGTGTGGGCTGGGCAGCCTTCTGGGTGGGGCAGTTCTTTCTTATGTGCCCCACCTCACGGCTCAAGTGGCACCGCATGCGTCTGCCGTCCAGAAGACGCGGTTGGCCATGCACTTGTGGAGGAGGGTAAATGAGTCCTTTTTGACACCTTCCCGGGGCAGGCAGAAAAACACTTGGCACTGGAAGGAGTATACGTGTTGGAGAGCAGGGTCCGTCAGACTGAGCAGGAGCGGTTGGACACCCAACCAGATCTCCCCCAAAGATTGGAAATGGGGGAGAAGGAATTGACTGGCAATGAAGGGCGGGATGTTGGAGATCACGACTCTCTGGACCATGACTTCTAAGAGGTCGACGGGTAGGAATGTCCCACTCACATTGAGTCCCTCCTGCACAGCCAGCTAGACCGCCTGCTCAGTCTTCAGGAAAAACATGGCCTTCCTGTACATGTGGGCTGCAGCAACGATGGCCAGTGGGCCGACCACACTAGCCAAGGCCTTACTGCAGGCCTCGATGGTCATGTTGTGATGGGATAGGCCTTAATCCCCAGGAGTTTGGTCAGGTGCCTGAAAGGGGCTGGAGTTGTGGCCAAGCCTAAGGCAGCAGCTACACCAGCATAAGTGCGGCTGGGGCCTGCGGTATTGGGGCTCGTCATGCTGTGCTGCTGGATGTTCTTCTGGATGACCTAGGCAGCAGCAACAACAGTCTCTGGTGTTGTAGGGCCCCAAGCAGCATCAGCAGAGGCAGGCCCAGGGCAACAGCAACAATCTTAAGTCCAGAGGTGGGCCCCAGGCAGCAGCGGCAGACTTATATCCTGGGGGGGACCCAAGGTAAGTCCCAGGCAGTAGCATCTTAGTCCTTAGGGGGAAGTGAGCCAAGGCAAGTCCCAGGCAGCAGCAGTGGAAGCAGGCCCCAGGTACAGCAGCAGAGGCAGGCCCAGGCAGGGCATAGGCAGCAGCAGCAGAGGTGTAGGCAAGGCTCAGGCTGTAGCAGCAGCGGTGGTGGTGGCTGCCTATGTAGCTGAGCACAGTTCAAAACACAAACAACAAAATAACCCAAACAAAAAAGAAACAAATATCTTCCAAATCAAAAGGGGGTAAGAGACAAGGAAATTCTTCTCCTCCTGAGAGCCAGCGGGAGCATACCGACTGTAGCACTAGCCAGCACAGAGTCAGTTCCCTAAACTGAGAGTCTAAATCTCCTGGTTTAAAAATATCTTTCCCCCCCCCCCCCCACACTACCACCTTACTGCCATAGTGCTTATATTTTTCTCCAGCACTCATGTTGTGTGTGTGCAGGTGTGAGACACAGTGAAAGACATAAGGTGTACAAATATTTTTTTTTCTCTTTTTTCTTTTTTCCCACTTTTTTCTTTTTTTCTTTTTCTTTTCATTACCCCCACACTACCGCCTAACTGCGGTAGTGCTTATTTTTTCCCCAGCACCCATGGTGCGTGTGTGCAGGTGTGAGACACAGTGAAAGGCACAACATGCATGTATCTTTATTCTATTTCCACCATCAGGAAGAAAAGAAACACCCAAGTGGTCAGTGACAAGCAGTGCCCTTCACATCAAAGGGTAATGCTGTGGATTAAACACTGAAGGGGAGGACAGGTATTAAATCAAAATAGAGCTGGAGGGGGAAATAATACACTCCAATCCCTGCGGCGCCCACCTCTCCCTGAACAACTCCAGGGTGTTAGTGGACACCGCATGCACCTTCTCCAGAGGCACCCGGGCTCTAACGTAACTGCGGAAGAGGGGCAGGCAGTTGGCCCTAATGACCCCCTCCACGGCCCGCTGCCTGGACCTGTTTATGGCCAGATTGGCCAGGCTCAGGAACAGACCCACGAAGAGATCCTCTGACACACCACCCCCCTCTGCACCGGGTGCCCGAAGATCAGGAGTGTGGGACTGAAGTACAACCAAAAGCAGAGGAGGAGGTTTTTAAGAAAATCAAAAAGCGAGTGCAAACGCTCACACCCAATATATACATGGTCCACGGACTCCACAGCGCCACAGAACAAGCAGTTGGGCTGGGAGTCCGTGAACCACCGCAATCTGCGGTTGCAGGGGACTGCTGCGTGCAGCACCCTCCACCCCAGATCCCCGAGAGAAAGGGGGAGGACTCCCGCGTAGAGAGCCCTCCACTGGGGGTCCCCACCACCCGGTGGCAAATGGGGACGCCAAGGTGTGTCCAGGCGGTGGATGAGGGAGAAGAGGTGAACAGTGTGCAGCAGCAGTCAATACAGGGCACACCGTTTTATGTCCCTAAAAGGGGCAAAACTAAAATTTCGGAGTCAGCTCAAGTTGTGGGGCACAGGTTCCTGGGGGAAGTACGGGACCTTGGGGCCAATGTGAAATTCCATCCGGGCTGGGGTGAGCGCAGAGGGGATCCCACCGCACACCTGAGCGTCCTCCAACTGGTGCACTACGTCGGTCCGAGCACCGCCGTTTTAAGGCGTCGGATGGCAGTGGCCACGTACCAGGAGTCAACCGCTGCCCTGCTCGCTATGTCCCGCGGCAGCGTCCAGCCCAGGCCCCCACCACCCAGCACGTCCCCGACCGTGGTCACCCTCGCAGCCATGGCCCTCCCCTCCAACAGCCACTCGAACCCATGAGTACGGAGGTGTGGATTCCTGAGCAACGGCTCCCTGACGACAGCCGCTACTGTGATCGGGTCCTGGTAAAAGACAGGCAGCATCCTGAGGGCGACCTGTAAACTGTCGCAGTCGATGAACACGAGCTGCAAGTTGTAGTTGAGGTTGCACACTTGGCAGAAATATTACCTCGGTGGAGGCTCATTGTCAAAGTATTGCTGCAAGGTCTGAAGTCGGAAAGTCGCCACCTGGGTGCGGACACGCACCAGAACTTTGTTTTATATAACTGAATTCCATGTTGGTCCAAAATATGACTTAGTGATTTTATGGGGCTGGTACATATTCCCTCCTCATGGCCCTCATCATCATGGCCAGAGATTTTGGGAACTGTATACCAAGGTGGAGGCCGAGAAAAGCAAATGGTGATCTGGGGACCGCCAGGTGTACGTTGGAATAGATATGATCTCGTTTCTCCCCGATGCATTGGAGAATAGTCAATTATGTATAACTAAAGTGAGATTAGATATTAATGAGAAAAAAATGCATGCTAATAGGTCTCTCATTTCTCAATGGTAAGATTCTCACCTCGCTATTCAAACCTTAGATGGAAAATCCAACTTTTCTTTCTCAACGTCGAGAAGCTAATTTTTCTGATCCTGCCTTATTTTACAATTTCTCGTCATTGCCCATATTATTCAGAAGTTGAGAAAATCCACCCCATTTCCTTGTTTTACAACAATGAAATTGTTTCATGAACCTTGCTGACAATTATAGATCTTCATTCTAGATTTTTTGAATTCATTTGTAAATGTAGTTTTCCTCGTTGAGCTGGAAGGTTCGTTTTCAGATGTTTCAACACCACACTAGGTAACATCTTCAGTGAGCCTTCGAATGAAGCACTGGTGATGTGGCCCGCTTTCTATTTATATGTTTGAGTTTCCTAGGGTTGGTGATGGCATTTCCTGTGGTCACACATTTCCTATGGTGATGTCATTTCCTGTTCTTTTTCTCTGGGGGTCGTAAATAGGATCCTATACAGTGTATTCAAAAAGAACAGGTACCCAATGAACACAGTCCATCGATTTCTGAGTGACAAGCCCAAACAAGCAGAAAAAAAATCGTGCAGAAACCCTAGCCACTCTACATCAAAGACATCTCAGAAATGACTGCCAGGCTACTCAGATCTCTTGGCATCATGGTAGCCCACAAACCCACCAATACACTAAAACAGGAGCTAATGAACTTGAAAGACCCTATACAGAAAACAAGCAAAACTAATGTCATTTACAAAATACGTTGCAATAACTGTAACAAACACTGCATTGGACAAACAGGCATAAAACTAGCCACCAGAATACATGAACATCAACTAGCCACAAAATGACATGACCACTCTCACTTGTACCTTACATACGGATGAGGAAGGACTCCACTTCAACTGGGACTACACATCCATCCTCGGACGAGCCAAACAGCGACATGTACGAGAATTTCTAGAAGCATGGCATTCCAAATAGAACTCTATCAACAAATACATTGACTTGGATCCCATTTACCACCCCCTGAGAGAAAGAACAGGAAATGACATCATCGGAAATCCTGTCACCATAGAAATGACATCACCAACCCTAGGAAAATCAAACATATAAATTAAAAGTGGGCTGCACCACCAATGCTTCATCCAGAGGCTCACTGAAGGTGTTACCTAGTATGGTGATGAAATGTCTGAAAATGAACCTTCCAGCTCAGTGAACAAACCTCCATCCAGAACCTCAACCTGATCACCAAATCAAAAAGCGCTGAATTCATTTATTTTTCACCGATAGCATTATGAGAAGGAGAATGAATCATCTTCCTTTCATTTTTAACCCCTTTTCAGTCAATCACAACAAATATTATTACTTCTTGTCAGCACCCAGCTATAGGCTTTAATGAAAACACCATACTGGTAAAAATGAATAGGACTGAAAATGTGTTGCTGGAAAAGCTCAGCAGGTCAGGCAGCATCCAAGGAGCAGGAGAATCGACGTTTCGAGCATGAGCCCTCCTTGGATGCTGCCTGACCTGCTGCGCTTTTCCAGCAACACATTTTCAGATCTGATCTCCAGCATCTGCAGTCCTCACTTTCTCCTAAAAATGAATAGGAGCCAATTTCAAAGTTGATTTCAGAGAAAGAGACAATTTTTGTTCTCTACTAACCATGAGAAAGATTATAAAACTACAACATCAAACACAACAGAACTGAGTGTTACTCAGTTGTGTGACAGCTAACAGAAAGTAGGAGTACAAGGACGGGTACTCAAATTGATAATATGTGACCAGTGGTGATCTGCAAGGATCTGTGTAAGGGCCTCAATTGTTCGTAGTATTTATTAATGACTTGGAAAATGGCATAGAAGGTCACATATCCAGTTTTGTTGATGACACAAAGTTAGACAGCATTATAGACAGTACAGATGATAGCATAAAGTTACATGGAAATATTGGGAGTTTAAGCGAATGGGCAAAACTGTGGCAGATGGAGCTCAAACTAAATAAATGTGTGATTAAGCTTTTTGGACTGAAAAAGGAAATATCAGGGTACTTTCTAGATGTATGAAATTAAATGCAGTGGAAGTCCAACAAGATTTGGAGGTTCAAGTGCATAGAGAGTCAAACAGTCAGGGCAGGCAGGGACAAAGCAGAGAACAAGGTAGGACTGATAAATTACACTGCACTTATTCAATGCAAGGGGCCTAACAGAGAAGGCAGATGAACTCAAGGCATGGTTAGGGACATGGGACTGGGATGTCATAGTAATTACAGAAACATGGCTCAGGGATGGGCAGGACTGGCAGCTTAATGTTCCAGGATACAAATGCTACAGGAAGGAAAGAAAGCGAGGTAAGAGAGGAGGGGGAGTGGCGTTATTGATAAGGGATAGCATTACAGCTATGCTGTGGGAGGATATTCCCAGAAATACATTCAGGGAAGTCATTTAGGTGGAACTGAGAAATAAGAAAGGGATGATTACCTTCTTGGGATTGTAATATAGACCCCCCTAATAGTCAGAGGGAAATTGAGAAACAAATTTGTAAGGAGATCTCAGTTACCTTTCAGAATAATAGGGTGGTTATGGTAGGGGATTTTAACTTTCCAAACATAGACTGGGACTGCCATAGTCTTAAGGATTTAGCTGGAGAGGAATGTGTACAAGAAAATTTTCTGATTCAATATGTGGATGTACCTAGTAGAGAAGGTACAAAACTTGACCTACTCTTTGGAAATAAGGCAGGGCAGGTGACTGAGGTGTCAGTGGGAGAGCACTTTGGGGCCAGCGAACATAATTCTATTAGTTTTAAAATACTGATGGATAAAGACAGACCAAATCTAAAAGTTGAAGTGCTAAATTGGAGAAAGGCCAATTTTGACAGTATTAAGCAAGAACTTTCAAAAGTGGTTGGAGCCAGATGTTCGCAGGTAAAGGGACGGCTGGAAAATAGGGAAGCCTTCAGAAATGAGAGAACAAGAGTCTAGAGAAAGTATATTCCAGTCAGGATGAAAGGAAAGGCTGGTAGGTGTAGGGAATGCTGGGTGACGAAAGAAATTGAGGGTTTGGTGAAATAAAAAAGGAAGCAGATGTCACATATAGACAGGATGAATAAGTATAAAGTGAAGAAGAGTATAAAGGCAGTAGGACTATACTTAAGAGGGAAATCAGGTGGGCAAAAAGGGGGCATGAGATAGCTTTGGCAAATAGAGTTGAGAATCCAAAGGGTTCTTACAAATACATTAAGGACAAAGGGTAACTAGGGAGAGAATAGGGCCCCTCAAAGATCAGCAATGCAGCCTTTGTGTGGAGCCACAGAAATTGGGGAGATACTAAACGTGTATTTTGCATTAGTGTTTACTGTGGAAAAGGACATGGAAGATATAGAATGGAGGGAAATAGATGGTGATGTCTTGAAAATTGTCCATGTTACAGAGAAGGAAGTACTGGGTGTGTTGAAATGCATAAAGGTGGATAAATCCCCCGGATTTGATCAAGTGTACCCAAGAACTCTGTGAGAAGCTAGGGAAATGATTTCTGGGCCTCTTGCTGAGATATTAGTATCATCGATAGTTAACAGGTGAGGTGCCGGAAGACTGGAGGTTGGCTAATCTGGTGCCACTGTTTAAGAAGGGTGGTAAGGACAAGCCAGGGAACTATAGACCAGTGAGCCTGACGTTGGTGGTGGGCAAGTTGTTGGAGGGAATCCTGAGGGACAGGATGTACATGTATTTGGAAAGGCAAGGACTGATCAGGAATAGTCAACATGGCTTGTCAAACACCTTACTAAAGTCCATATTGATCATGTCTACCACTCTGCCCTCATCAATCCTCTTTGTTACTTCAAAAAACTCAATCAAGTTTGTGAGACATGGGAGACTGGTTAGCAAGGTTAGATCTCATGGAGTACAGGGAGAACTTGCTCAAAGGTGGAAGACAGAGGGTGGTGGTGGAGGGTTGTTTTTCAGACTGGAGGCCTGTGACCAGTGGAGTGCCACAAGGATCGGTGCTGGGTCCACTACTTTTCATCATTTATATAAATGATTTCGATGTGAGCATAAGAGGTATAGTTAGTTAAGTTTGCAGATCACACCAAAATTGAAGGTGTAGTGGAGTGAAGAAGGTTACCTCAGATTACAATGGGATCTTAAACAGATAGGCCAATGGGCTGAGAAATGGCAGATGGAGTTTAATTTAGATAAATGAAAGGTGCTGCATTTTGGGAAAGCAAACCTTAGCAGGACATATACACTTAATGGTAAGGTCTGAAGGAGTGTTGCTGAACAAAGAGACTTTGGAGTGCAGGTTCATAGCTCCTTGAAATTGGAATCGCAGGTAGATAGTTTGGTATGCTTTCCTTTATGGGTCAGAGTATTGAGTACAGGATTTGGGAGGTCATGTCATTGGTACAGGACATTGCTTAGGCCACTGTTGGAATATTGTGTGCAATTCTGGTCTCCTTCCTATCGGAAAGATGTTGTAAAACTTGAAAGGGTTCAGAAAAGATTTACAAGGATGTTGAGCTATAGGGAGAGGTTGAATAGGCTGGGACTGTTTTCTCTGGAGTGTTGGAGGCTGAGGGGTGATCTTATAGAGATTCATTAAATCATGAGGTGCATGGATAGGATAAATAGACAAAGTCTTTTCCCGGGGTGATGGAATCCAGATCTAGAGGGCATAGTTTTAGGATGAGAGGGGTAAGATATAAAATAGACCAGAGGATGGTACGTATATGGAATGAGCTGCCAGAGGAAGTGGTGGAGGCCAGTACAAGTATAACATGTATACAGTATCTGGATGAGTATATGAATAGGAAGGGTTTGGAGGGATATGGGCCGGGTGCTGCAAGTGGGACTAGATTGGGTTGGGATATCTGATCTGCATGGATAAGTTGGACTAAGGGGTCTGTTTCCGTGCTGTACATCTCTATGACTCTATGATCTTTAAAATGTCACAAAAGGTTCAGAAAATAATCAAGAAAGCTAATGGAATACTGGCCTTTATATCTAAAGAATTGGAATGCAAGCATGCTGAATTATGCTACAATTAAACAAAACCCTGGTTAGACCACACATGGAGGACTTTGAGCAGTTCTGGGCACCATACCTTCTGAATAATATGTTGGCCTTGGAGGGAGCATAATTTGGTTTGCAAGAATTATACTTGGACTTCAGGAGTTAAGTTATGAGGAGAGATAATGCATATTAGGCCTGTATTCTTAGAATTTAGAAGGTTGAGGGATCATCTGTTGAAAGCCTTTAAGATATTAATAAGTAAAGCAGTAGATTAAAGACAATTCACTTCCAATAGTTGCAGATTCTAGAACTAGGGGGCATAGTCTGAGAATTAGGCCAAATGTTCACGAGAGATGTCAAGAAGCACTTCGATACAGTGGTTTAGAAGGTAGTAGATGTTTCATAAATGGCAGTGGATGTTGGATCAGTTACCTTTAAATCTCAGAGAGATAATGTTTCGTTAACCAAAGATTTTAAGGAATGTAGGCTAAAGGCAAATTTGTGGAGTTAGGTCACTGATCTCATTGAATGGTGGAACAGGATCGATGGACTGAATAGTCTACTCCTGTTCCTGTGCTCCTATGTTTCTAAAAGGATAGCATATTTGGTGCAGGCAGGGAGGAGAAAGGCTACATAAGTTAAACAGTCTCAGAGTCCTACAAGCCTCAGACTTTTAACCTGAGACTTCATTTGTTTAATTATTAACTGGTATCTGCAGCACTGACAATGTTTGTGTATATTTCTGAGTCCTCAGTGATTTATCTCCCCCCCAGTTTGTTATTTTTTTCACCAGGTACTATCTTCCATGATGATAGAGGTAAATAGGCAAGGAAGTGATCTTTTAGACCTTGCTGTTCCCAGTGTATGGTCTTTATCTCTGCTCTGCTACTCAAAGTAATTATTAGAATCTGGGAGAAAGTGAGGACTGCAGATGAGGAGATCAGAGTCAAAGAGTGTGGTGCTGGGAAAGTCCCGTGTATAGTCCTGAGTATGGATTCATTGTCTGTCCAAGCCCACTAACTAGAAGGTGAGCCTTTCATCGACCACTTTGTGAAATTAATCCCACACATGTGAACTAAAAGAGGAAGTGTGAATTTTTTAACACAGACTCAGCTGCCTAGCTTTGATGTCCTTAGATAAAAATGGTAATTACAGTAGAGGTAGCTTCATCTATTCTATGTAGGCTTCCTGAAGCTTGCTGGAAAAGCACAGCCTGTCAGGCAGCATCCAAGGAGCAGGAGAGTCGGTGTTTCGAGCATCAGCTCTTCATTAGGAATGACATTCCTGATAAAAGGCTTATGTTCGAAACATCAACTCTCCTGCTCCTTGGATGCTGCCTGACCGGCTGTACTTTTCCAGCACCACACTCTTCGACTCTGATCTCCAGCAGCATCTGCGGTGCTCACTTTCTCCTTCCTGAAGCTTGCCTCAACATGTGGTAATACTGCAACTCCAGCCATTTAAGGTCCATGTACCTTCCTTTATAAAAATCATTTTAGTTGATGAAAGGTCTCAATTATTACAATCAGATGAAAAATGTTACAATTCAGTCGTCTGTTTTTACTGCTTTGATAACAATGATGAATCCAGAGCCTTTGGTTTACCCTGCAGTTAAAAAAAAAACACATGCTTCACTCATTAGCTTTTAAAAATGAAAATTCACTTTATCATTTAACTATAAAACTCACTTCAGATATTTGCTAAGTGAATAAAGTTTTGGTTTAATCTAGCAGAGATTGATTATGTCACTGCCATATAGTCAAGAGGAATATGCAGTAATTCTGCTTTTTTAAAATATCATCATGACTAATCACAGTCTGTGCTTTTGGTTAGATTAACTGTAACAAGTGCTAATTTGAAAGAATATTTCGCTTCTTTCTCACATTTTATTTTAGTGAGAATATCAATCTTTGATTGCAACAATTGCAGAGACATGAGTGTAAAATGACTTACGCTGATCAAGTCTTTTTTGAATCCATCCATTGTTATTTGCATTTGATCTGAAAATACCTTCCGCACAATTCACTGTGCAATATATATAACTGCTCAGACCTCTAATAGCTCCAGTGAACGGGTTTAGCTTTATCTCCTACAATTCCTATAATTCCATTATTGTCTGTCTGTTGTGAATCCCTGTAATCTCCAATGTTTAAATAATGTGTATCTGACTTTAAAAATTGTCATTCCCCTGTAGTTGCAGTGCATGTGGCTACTTATGTCTCCAATGATTCACTTGTGCTTGAAATAATATACTATTTATACAGAATTCCTGCGATTCCTTTGTGATCACTTCCATCTAACTGCATTCCTTCTGATTTCTTTTCCTTCCTGGCATGATCCTTTCCAAGCTCATTTGATTTATCCAACCATGAGAAATCCTGCTTTGACATCCTGACTGTAAAATGAATCAGAACTCAGTGTGTTTTCTTACAGCTGCAGTGTTGAGTTCCTAACTACTGTGAATAGCCAGGGCAGTAAAGCATAGCCATGATCACCCACCAACAAACCAGTGGTCTGGTTTCTTCTAATGAGTGTGCCACTGTATTCAGCTGCAGTCACCACCTTTACTCAGCTGCAGCTGTTCAAAGCTATGGGATCATTGCTTGGTGACATGATGCACATATTGGATTCTGAAATTTTGGAAACTATGTAAAACCTGATAAAGAATGGAGGACCTCCTTTGACACTTCCTCCTTTCCAATGAGAGCATCATACGCTTGTTGCGCCTGATAGAAAAATGATAGGAACGTTTGTTGGTTCAGTTGTGTATGGTTAAAGACCTTATCATGAGCTGGTATTAATGCAAGTGGGGACTTTTACCACCACAGAGCTATAGCTGGGGTCAACATCACGAGACAATATGGTACAATGACAACCTCCCTACTTCATTTGTACATAGCAAAACTGCTTTCAACACTACATATCCAAATAATATATATCTGAATCATATGACAGAATTCCTGTGTCACCTGTTGCCATGACAATGCCCTCTACCTGCAGGATTTCCCTATCCTCTTCCAAGCTCGATTGGAAAATCCAATAAAATACCAATGCTCAGCTGCAACATGCATTCCAAGTATAGTGTGCGCCAAGTGACAGCTCAATTGAAGGAAACCAGCTGCAATCAATGGGAAAGAAGACAAACAATAATGCACAGTATTTAGTCAGCTAACATGTGTAAAACAATTTGTTCACAGCTAAGTATCTCCCAACTGAACTTGAAATGGTGCAACAGTTGTAGACTCGCCAGTTTTATGGACGTTTTAATGATCATTGGATAGACATACGGACGAGAATGGAATAGTGTAGGTTAGATGGGCTTCAGATTGGTTTCACAGGTTGGCGCAACATCGAGGACCGAAGGGCCTGTAATGCGCTGTCATGTTCTATGTTCTATGACTGATTTAGCAAACTGTGTGTGTTGATCTTACAGTGCCTGTATTGTACAGGAAATCTGCAAATCAAGAACTGCACTACAAAACTGCATGATGAATCCAGAGTGTATACTTGTTTATTCACTTTGCAAAATTTTTTTTTTAAATCTGTTGTTGCAGAAGCTAGGGAGTGAATTTTCATCACCCAGAAATGGTTGGTTTGGAATTTTAAACTCAAGATCAACTCAGCTCAAACTAGGTATTCCAGTTTTACTGCAGGCAAAAGTGCTTCCCAGAAGCTGGGTGGTTTAGTCAAATATTTTAGAAGGACCGTGTGCTTCAATTTGTAAACTTGCTTCCAGATTTAGTCTAGCTGACAGAATTTCCTGTGCCAATTGAAAGTTCGCAATTAAAAGGGAGACACCAGTAGTTGCTTGTAGAGTGGGTACTGTTTGTAGGCCAGAAGGAGGGCTGCTGTCCGTCATCAAGCTGACCTGCCTCTGTCCTGAAGGACACGCCCTCAAAGCATTACTGTATTTCACACCATTCCAACTATTCTGTCCCTTCCACTTGCAAATGGACTTCCTCAGGAGTCCACCATAAGTGAGAACTCAATTTGACAAGATTATTGAATTATCTTCCCCTCACAACAATCCTAACCTCTGGTTAGATTTTGACATTCAATCGTCAACCAGCCTCCCTACAGCCAACTTTGTACCTATATACTGTACCCAAATCATCCTAACAGCACCACTCTAACTGTTCCTGGACTAGGCCCTAATCTGGAACATTCACTGACCAGCAAGGAACAAGCCTACAAATCAGGATAATATCTGGGTGAAAAACGCTTCTAACTACCTTTCTTTGTCACCCACTAATCCATCCTTCATCTGCCTGACAAGGACTGCAACCTGTCTCTAAGCATTCATTTGTATACCTTATTTTTATGGATTGGTTTATCCTTTGTTATCACTTGTTTGAACACTTCAAGCAATTAACATAGCGCACATACCTAAGATGTCAGGATGGTCATCCCTTCTCTGGCCATCAGAACTCTTTTTTAGTTTATAACATGCTGAGGACTATTTGAATTCCTTTACTAGACTCTTGCAGATAAGGAAATACAAGATACTGCCCGATCAACTTAGGAATGTCAACATAGAAACTTGAATCAATAGACGTTGAGAATTCTAGGGATTATTTGTGCGCATTTTCAGAAAGAGAGAAAATATTTATCTGCTAATGTGAACTTATGCTAGCCAATTCCATAGGAATATATATTTTCTGAAATGAATAATTTATTAATGATTCTATTTTGTACACGTTTACCTCACCCTAAAGAATCCTGTGATCACATCCAAAAGCGTACATTGTCTCTTCAAAGAATAAATGCAAAAAGTTCAGACCCTCCCAGACCAGGTTGACTCTAAACACTTCAGGCTTCACAATCCTAGGCTATCAAAATCCAACTGAAGTGAAGACTGTTGTTGAAATGTGTATGGCTCCATTCCTGTACCCATGAAAATGGCAATGACTGTGTTCAAGGAGATGGGGGTGGGACTTACAGGCTTTCCATCATTTTTGACATGATTGACAAACTCTCTGAAATGAAGAAAATCCAGGCCTGAATAGATTCTAGCACATCTCCCTTTTGAATCAATAGCATTACAATAAGAATATAGCACATTGACCAATTTGAACAGTTGCATTCTATGAAGAAAACCAGATTTTCAGTGAGGCTGACCTCATACAGATTTATACAAATTTAGATTTTAAAGTGTATAAGTTTTATATTTTGACTGTGAAATTATTCAATATCTGAATTATGGAATAAGCATGCCACAAGTTGAATGATTTGCTCTACATCCAAACTGATGGTAGGATACAGTATTTGAGATTTTACAGCATTGTTTGCAATTCTGATTTCCATCGGAGTCAACATAAATAACAGAAGAATACTGGTTGTAGTTATCAGTGTCTGACCTTCATCCCATCTTGTGCATAGAGACATTGTTCATTATTTTCCACTTGAATAGGAAAATACCAGTTGACAGGGAAAGCTAAAATAGATGAAGCAGTGGAGCGGTTAATTTGTCAGATGAGACTTTGTGAATCTGAGTACTCATAATCTCAGAGCTAGCAGCTCTGTGAACAAGAGGAAATAATGTTTCACTTTCTTTTGCTTAATCTTGATTCAGCTGAGCTGCTGCATCTTTAGGGAAATGTGGGTTATCTGACCTTACATTTCAAGTGACAAAATATCGTTTGGAAACATTGCAGCAGTGTAGACTGTGAATCTGTCTTTCGCAAAAGAAGCAACATTATTTGAGTTAGAACTGCTGTTTGGGCTGTTCCTATGATTCAGCATATAATGCCAGTGAAGTGATGATATGATGGGGTAGCGGTGCTAAAACTGATTTCAATCATGTACTGACTGTATCCCAATATTGTTGAAAGTGACAATCTGAAATCTAGCTGTATCAGATTTGGACAGTGCTGAAAAATGCAACCAATAGATATACAGAGGTTTCTGAAAGTACACTGAACAGATTAGATTTTGACTTTGTAAGGTACTCAAAGTGGATAGTGAGGTGGCAACTCATTTTACATCTCACCTGATTCTATCTCCATTAACTTCAGTGAATAGTGCCAATTTAGTCAGAATCTCAAAATCTGAGCCATAAACCACACAGAACTGCTTGCTTAATAATTCTGTACTGCATTCTGTATAATATTCAACTCAATCAGACTCAATTGTTAATGCTCTTACTTGGAGTTTAAAGTGCTGATTCAAAACTTCTGCACATTGGCCTGAATTTTCATTCTTGAGGTGAGTAGAAAATTTCTGGCTCCACATGCCAGCATTTGGGGCATTGCCAGGAAAGATTGGGATGTAGTGGGTTGTAGTCAGGGAAGTGATTGTAGGCAGACACAGGCACTGCTGTGGTGCTGAAGTAGTCTGTTTCTCTGCTTAAAAAAACCAATATAATATAAATATCAGGCCAATATAAATGTCAATCATCCAGACCCTTTAAAGTATCAGGAGTAGAAATAGCAAGCACCTGAAATTCAACCTTTTACAATTTTAAACGATGATGGAAATGACAGCAATGATCAAAGAGTCAAAGCTGTCAATCTAAGAGGGGCTCAAGTGTTTCAACAAAGTAATTGATGTCTGGGTAATTAGCCAAACTTCATGTTATATTCTTGGCTGAGAAAGGGAGGAGGGGACAGGAGAATATCATACGGTGCACAAAGGATGGGATAGAGAATGTACTCTTGTGTGGAAGGCAACTCATGGTTCCTGCCAGCTCTGAGGTGCTGTGAACCATGAATCTTTTAAAAGCTGGTCAGACTCAATGAAAATTGCTGAACAGTATATTGTGCCTATCTCCAAAGCAGAGTTAGCCAATTTGGGAGAAAGAGACTGAGAATTATTCTGAAGAATTAAAATACCTGGAAATGGAGTTATCTCAGAACCAGGACCTATCTACTTATTTTTAAATGGGCTTACAAGTCATCTCAGCAAGGCAAAAATCCAGGCTGTGATCAAATCCAACATTGCAGTACAAGACTGTAAGTGTGCTGGAGTACAACCTACTATTCAAGTAGATAGAATCATAGAATAGTTAAAGCACAGAAGGAGGCCATTTGGCTGGTCATATCCATGCTCACTCTGTGCAAGAGCAACTTAGCTAGTCCCGCTCACTTATCTTTTTAAATATACCCCTATAAGAGCAGTCTATTCAGGTGTTTATATTGTTCCTTTATGAAAGGTGCAGTTGAATTTGTCTCCATATTCTCAATCAATGCAGTCCAGTTCCTGACTATTCCCTGCATTAAAATTTCTATAGCATTGTGTAAAGGTTAGTGAGTTCGCTCCGTTTCATTGTCAATCTCTTTCTTTCCACTAACAGCAACAAACATATAGATCATTTATTTCATTATTGGTTGTGGGATTTTCACATGTACCTTTACTTTTGCTGAAAGCCAACGTTAGCAAGGGTGTGAGTGGGGGTGGGGGGAGGTGTGGTAGATCAATGAGTTCCACTTAAACAAAACATTATGTCCATCTCTCTTTGGTGTTGTTCTTCCCTGAACCGAGCTAATGAACTACCATGGGGAGCTTGGTTCCTGCCATTAAGGTAGGAATTCCTGTTGATGGATTCTGAAAACATGAATGCTTAAGAGGACAGGAATTCCCAGCTAGAAAAAATAGAGGAAAAGCTTACATTTATGTAGCACTTTTCTTGAACTCAAGACATCTTACAAGTTGTTTATTTGTGCCCTTATAAAATGGGAGTGCCTGAAACTGTTTGGGCATGCTTGTAATGTCTACGCAAATAAATGCTCATAAAAAATATACAAAGATTGATCCATGTTCTCATATAGAAAGTAAGTCACACCCATGACATATTTTGAGTATAGGGTGAGATATTGACTCACTCAAGACACCTGTGCAGAATTGAAACCAGAGATGAAATCTCTGTTGTATTGTTCACGAGTTGGCAGCCAATATGAACGTAGATGAGGACCTATGAAGAGCAGTGTTATAATAATCAGGTCATCTGTTCGAGTAATTTTGATATTTGTTGAGAGGTATGTATTGACCTGGACACTTCGGATAACCCCCCTAATGTTTTCATCAAAATAATGCCAACTGGAGGTGACAGGTGGAATCTTGTATTAATTTTTCATATAGAAGACAGCACCTTTCACTGTGCAGAACATTTTTCAGTACTGCTGTATCAATCTAGATAATGAGCCCACATCTCTGGAGTGGAATTTGAAGACCCAAACATCTGGCTGAGACATTCTTATGCATGCAAGATTTTGCCTGTTAAATGTATCAGAACCTTCTGAGCATGTAACTAAAATGACAGAAGAAAAGGAACGAGTAGTTTTGTATATTTGGATTTCCAAAATGCATTTGACAGAATATCACATAGAAGGTTATTATTACGTATGATAAGGGCTCAAGGGTTGGGGGTAACATGTTAGTATTAGCAGAGAGCCCAGTACATAACATGTGCAGCCACATGTAGCACCTGTAAAATATTCCACTCTCTGTGCACTGTCCAATATCCAAACTTCCATCTAAACTAACTAACAGAAGTGAACCAGTTTGCTGATCATACGAAGTTAGGTGGGAACGTAAGCTGTGAGGAGGACATAAAGGGCCTATGGATGGTAGCTATATCGGCCTATCTGGATGGTAAGATGGGTGCCTGGACCCAAATCTCAGTGCTCAAAATGCCATTGGCAGCACGTCAGCTGTGCTACTCTCTGCTGTCCTTTCACAATATTATGGCAGGTGCAGGAGGCAGCAGGTGGGGTGGCCCATTTTAACCCTTGGTATTTTAAGAAACTGTTTTTTTTCCAGGCCACAATAACAGAAGAAGAAAAGAGGACAAAGAGACAATGAGTGAATCCCTTTCTCTCTTTCTCTATCCATCCTATAAGCTTTAATTCTGCCTGATGTTCAACTATCCCCATGCTACAGGAAATAATTTAAGAATCAATCCAGCAGTGATGACCTAAAGAGTCTGAAGAAAAATCATCCATCCGACTCTGAGATTATTTAAGAGTCTTTGCAATATACTCCTGTCTGTGTGAGAACTGGAGGGTTTTTATCATTCTTGTTTAGACCAAATGTTACGTCCTATTCACTTTGTATTTTTAAAAACTTCCAGGAAAACCTGCCTATGTTTCTTTTATAAGTCATAACACCGAATTGGCAAGCAAACTCTTTTTTAAAAAAAAACTTACTGTCAACCGTATGGATAAAGAGGAGAAGCATTTAATTATTTCTCAATTGTCTGTAACAGACCTGTCTTGAAAATTCCTATTGATCCTGTGAGGCAAGTGCCTATAACATTCATCAAAGTTATATCCCTCCAGAAAAAAGCACACTCAACATAAAGTTCAACTGCTTGGAAGTGGCTAGGAATCATTATATTCAACAAGTCCAAAACCAGAAAATCTTTTAATGTACATAGGAACCTTGTTTATCTGAATATCAGATTATCCGAAGGGGATCTCAAGGTCCCGATAGAAACATTACGACCAAAAACTGTTTCAACCCTTATTGTGTTTTTTGTTTACAGGTGCAATGATTAAAAACGAACTCGCCTCACTGAAATGCTGCCGAGAACAGTCTTGGACAGTCTAGCCACTGTCTCTAAATGACTGACCCCCCCTCGCACTCTGTCTCCTCCCCCCACATTTTCCCTGGAGTTCTACACAGGGTTGAACCCTAAAACCCCCCTTCCCCAGATAGTCTCTCCAACACTGTCCTGTACAGAGGTGGAACTTGTCAAAATGGTGTGTGTGTGTTTGTGTTTGTGTGTGTGTGTTAGCGACTTTTGAGAAGATTTGTAGCTCGGGTTGAGGTTCTGGATGTAGGTTTGCTCGCTGAGCTGGAAGGTTCATTTCCAGATGTTTTGTCAACCTTCTAGGTAACATCTTCAGTGGGCCTCCAGGTGAAGCACTGTTGATAATTCCTGCTTTCTATTTCTCTGTTTGGGTTTCTTTGGGTTGGTGATGTCATTTCCTGTGGTTACATCATTTCCTGTGGCGATGCCATTTCCTATTCTTTTTCTCAGGGGGTGGTAAATGCGGTCTAACTTGATGTGTTTGTTGATAGAGTTCTGGTTGGAATGCCATGCCTCTAGGAATTCTCTTGCATGTCTCTGTTTGGCTTGTCCTAGAATGGATGTGTTGAAGTGTGTGTGTGTGCTATTGGAGACTTACCCCACAATAGCAGCAGCAGCAGTCTTACTGTTGGTGTACAGTCTGGCTGCCCGGGGGGGGGGGGTGAGGGCAGACAGACGGAAGGCGGGGACACGAACAGGGGGTCAGACGGTGGGTGGAGATGGATGGGGGTGCTGTTGGACAGAGTTGGGGGTGGGAAGGGGCAGGGTGGGAGCAGATGGGGTTGGGGGCGGTTAGGGGGTGGGGTCTTGCACGCAGTGTGCTTTTGACTAGTCTCCTGAACGGGGAGCAGACTTCACAGAAAACTCCGAGTCCCAGAGGGAAATCAATTAACCGAATAATCAATTATTCAAACGAAATAGTGCCTGCTCATCACGTTCAGATAATCGAGGTTCCTCTGTAATCATGAAACAAACTTTCCAAAAAAAAAGTTAATCACTTTTTATCTCATTGTTCAAGGCAAGATGAGGGTAGAAAAGGCCTGGGGTTGAGGTACTTACAAATCTGAGTCAACCTTTAGGTAAATTTATGCTGCATTGCCTCAAAGTCTTTCTAGGTTACAGGTTAATTTTTCGGCAATGATGGCAAAAAGGGGAATCAGGAAGCTCCAAGCTGGTGCTCCACTGTCAGCACTAGACCTCCACCACTGAGCCAGACCAACATTCCTGTCCCATTCTTAGTTGTCCTCGAAGGAGACATCTTGAGGGCAGTTCAGATCAAACAAAATGGGGTGTCATCCTAGTTTCCAGTTAATCCAAAATGTTCCCACTGAGGTGGGAAGGCAGTGTTCTTGACAGATCTTGGGCATTATTTCATTAAATCTTTAATGTGGTTTTCAGTTACACAACTATTTAGGGCATCTAGAGTACCAACACCAACAAGAATAAAACATCTGCTCGGAAAACCTGGACCATCTGTTGAAAAATTGTAAAAGCATGGCCTGCGGAATGCGACACCAGTATTGAAAGTAGTCTGCAGTGAGAAACCTTCCACAGAGGAAACTTGCAAGGGGAAACTATTTTCAGTATAGTCTTAGGAGCAAACGTGACTAAGAACTATTTGAATGACTTGTGTCAGCAGGTTGAGATAATGTATTTTGAATATTATGAAATATTATGCTAATCATTGTGACAGAATAATCATGAGCTTTAGATAACAGAGATCTTTTCCTTGAGGTTCTTCAATGCCAAATTTAGCTCGGTTCTAATTAAACCATACCAAAGATAATTGATTAGGTTTCAGCCACACAACAAATAATATGCAGCACTTCTGCTCAGCTTTGAATATGAAAGTTCTAAAAATGTCTGTACACATGATCCATGACGTATTTCTTTTGCAATGTCAGAACATCAGGAACAAAGGGAAACATTTAACTTCCATTTCCAGCTTTTACTCTCCTTTTACTGATACTCTGCCTAAACATAAGCCTATTTTAGTCTTGAAAGCTTCAATTAACTTAGTTACCACAGCGTTTTGGAAAAGAAGTGATTCATGATTTTTATAATCAATGGCCATCTCTATTTTTGGGATCATTTTCCATTAGGCTTTATTTCCTAACTGTTCTGTGTTAAATACGATTCCTCATCAAAGTTTGAGGCAGCGATACTTGAACTTTTACTTCCCTTGAGAGAAACAGCCAGATATTCCTACTTGGCTACAGAGACAAGTTTCAATCCAAAGATAAAATCTTTGTAATGTGCAAAGTCCAAAACTATTTTGACCCCTTCATCAATCCATCTACCTTCTCAAGTGATTTAAAATATTTTTCAATGTCATGCTCACTAAATATAGGTCCTCAGCACAGACTCATAGTTAAATCAAATCCCTCAATGGAACCGGAATCATCATCCAAGATATTATCTCCTCCTTCCTTCCTTGCTCTAAACCTTTCTTTGGTCAACTCATGCTCTCTCTTTAGATTTCAGCGTTTTTAAATTCCATCTCCTTCTATTTGTCCTTTAATTCACTTTCCACTTCAAGCTTTCTCAACTCTCTATCCCTGCCTATTACACCCTGCTTTTCTTTCTCCTTACTCTCCATCTTCAGCTGTTTTTGTTTTTCTTGAAGTTATACTATTCCATGTTTCTTATTTTAAGTCAAGTCTTTTGATTTCTAACAATATCTTCACCAATTTCAGCAATGACGTCCCATTTTAAGATTTCCTTTTTTATTTCAAGTTTTAAATGTTGGGTAACAACTGAAATGCCTCAACCTTATGAAATTGTCCTTTTACTTCTACCTTTAATTCATCTGCTAACCTCTCATTTTAGCTTTAGTCAAAAATTTCAATATTTTGATTGTTATCTTTTCCGATTCCAGAAAACTGATAAATATTCAAAACCATCTTCATATTCTGCACAATAAACTTCACCATAACACAATCTTTTTACATTTAGAACCACCTGTTATTGAAAAAGAAAGACACAGTTTCCTCTAAACCCAATGAATTCAAATCCAACAAGAACCCTCAAATACTATGATCTAAGCTGCTGTTAGTAGTGGACAAGTCAAGTCCCAGTCTGATTCCTGGCTTGATACATTATTTTTTGTTTTACATTTAATAAGGTGGCCTTTCAGTGAAATCCAAACATGCAAAATTGCAGTTTAACAGTACAACCAAATATTATTACACAAAAGAAAAGAAGATAAAACAAAATAAATCCAAGTTATTTACATATAATCCAATTGGAAACAATTCATGACAAAAACTAGAAATGCAATCCTACCTATCCCAACACTATCACATTATAGTACTTAAAACCGAAGATAAGATTTACTTCTCTGTCACCTGTGTAGGTTTAATTCAATTGCTTATTTTCATTCTGGGACTTGAATGCTTGGTAGCTTTTTCCTTGACACAGGGTAAAAACAAGGACTGCAGATGCTGGAGACCAGAGTCTGGATTAGAGTGGTGCTGGAAAAGCACAGCAGGTCAGGCAGCATCTGAGGAGCAGGAAAATCAACATTTTGGTTAAAAGCCCTTCACAACCGAGCTTATACTTTCTCAGCTTCAATTAACACCTTCAGGATACTAACTAAAAACTTCTGGTTTGGAAATTTTAAACTAAGACTTTCATACTGAAATAATACATTTCCTAAGAGTTTTCGGGGAACTTTCTTCAGGGGTAACTATTTCACATACCTATGTTCTACCAAGACATCTGTGAAGTGAAAAATCAAAAGATTCTCAAAATATGGTAGGGCCCAGGGGAGTGTTGCTGAATAAAGAGATATAGGGGTGCTGGTGCATATTTCCTTGAAAGTGGAGTCACGGGTAGACAGGTTGGTGAAGAAGGTGTTTGGTATGCTTGCCTTCATTAGTCAGAACATTGTCATGTTATGGCTGTACAAGATTTTGGTGTGAGGCCACGTTTAGAATACTGCATACAATTCTAGCCGCCTTTCTGTAAGAAAAATGTTATGAAACTTGAGAGGGTACAGAAACGATTTATAATGATGTTGCCGGGACTGGAGGGCTTGAGTTATAGGGAGAGGCTGAATAGCCTGGGGCTCTTTTCCCTAGAGTGTCGGAGGCTGAGGGGTGACCTTACAGAGGTTTATAAAATCATGAGGGACATTGATAGGCTCTTCTTTCCAACAGTGGGGGGAGTCCAAACCTAGAAAGCAGAAGTTTAAGGTGAGAGGGGAAAGATTTAAAAGGGACTTGGGGCAATTTTTCATGCAGGGGGTGGTGTTTGCTCAGAATGAGCTGCCAGAGAGAGTGGTGGAGGCTGGTAGAATTACAACATTTAAAAGGATGGGTATATGAAGAGGAAGGGTTTGAAGGGTTCTGAGCCAAGTGCTGGTAAATGGGACTAGGTCAGATTGGGATATCTGGTTGTTGCAGATGAGATATTCTGAAGGGTCCGTTTCTGTGGTTTATGACTCATTGACTCCATAAGTTTTTCACCTTAACATAAAAGAAAAATTCCAAACAGAAAGCAAGCTAATGCTCTTCAACATTTACTTCATCTGCTCATAAAGTTCTCCCAATGCAAAATAAATTCCTACTTTCACCCCAGATACTCTCTGCCTCATACTGATTAAAAATAAAATATGGCTCTAGAAATACTAACAAATTATTCATTAAGCATCCTGATGCACAGAACCTAAAGGCTACATGATGCTTGTTTGAAATCCAAACTTTCAAATTAAACAATATTGAAATATATACAAATCACAGACTAACAGTGGTAATAGCTCATGATTATGGTCTAATCTATAGAACTATGCCATTTTTTGTCACCTCCAAAAACTCAGAAAAGATGGAGGGTGGGAGAGCAAAGGGAAGGCAATCAGCCAGGATAAAAACAGGACACCTGGGAATGCCCCATGCATCTCTTCTTAGAAAAGAGAAGAAGCTGCTGAGGGGGGAAATGAAAATTGGAGGCCTAAGTATTTTGATTGTAATAAAATGAGACATTGTCATTCAGAATGATGGAAGCTGCATGGCATGTCCACGGGGCATATCAGAGTTTGTGAGAATGATCATGGAATGGAAATTAACAAGAAAAATACAACAGATCAAATAATGGCTTTAACAACAAGTGGGAAACTGGAGACAAATACTCCTGTGAGTGCATAAGAGTTGCATAAGGTCGTTAAGAGACATTAAGAAAAGAATGACCCATTTTTCTTCAAAGGTACAGCTAAGAGACATGGCAGCTACTCAAAGCTTGCTTTAGAAGAACATTGTTGTACCCAGGGACAATAAACACCAAAGTGTTAGTAAATGGGAGAAGTGGAGAGTATTTCCCATTTTGTTCTACAAAGTGCAACTGGAGAAGGACTTTTTGTCCAGAACATTAATAGTAGTTGTTGTTCATAAATTACCTTTGATAGGATTGACTAATTCCTCAATGTTGTAGTGTGGTCTATTCTCCTACAAGGTCCAAATGAGCTTAAAGAGATTGAATAGTTTCAAGAAAAAGTTCCAAACATTTTTTCATAAGGTTTGTTGATGAGAGTAAATGCTAAACATAGTGCATCACCAGAGATCAAAATAGGAATACTGAACATAAAATTAGGACACCAGTACATCCTTACATGTATGGGTGTGACAACCCAATTTCCAGAAACTATTCCTTCAAGGACAACTATAGATAAAGTAATAGTGGAAGAATAAACTCAGTTCTTTATTTTTAATAATCTACCAACTGAAATTCAATCAGAGCAAGGTTCTGCACTCTCATGGTATTTTGGTTTTAGATATTTCCATTTCAATTCTAGCCCTTGAAGAAATGAAATGCCATTTTTATGTCTTTCATCAGTAGGTGAACATAAACACATGCACTAAGACAAAAAAATTACATTCATTGACCCTCTCTCATTTCTTGTAATGTACATACCAAATTCTAAAACTATTTCAGCACATACATGTGCTTGATTTTGCTCTCACATTACCTTTTTCAGCAAAGTGAACAATTTTTGCTGAATCAATGTGTTACATCAGAACAATCTTTCATTTGAATCTAACAAAATCTAGAAAATTCTGAGTGATGTACATTAGTGTTTCTTTGCTACAATGAAACGTGCATACTTCAAAACATTGAAGAACCAGTAATCGGTCCCAATGTCTCCTTTTTCACTCCCTTTTTAAATCCAAATGGCATTACTTGATCTTGCTATAAACCTTCTGGTGTAACAAGAGTTGATATCTCCTTAGATGCAGATGCATCTGTCCATGACATGCAAAGATGTGCAGGTTAGGTGGATTGGCCATGTTAAATTGTGCGTATGTCTAGGCTTGTGTAGGCTAAGTGGATTGAATGTATTTTTATGGGAGAGGGAGGGCTCATCGGAGGGTTGGTGTAGGCTTGATGGGCCAAATGGCATTTTCCTGCATTGTAGGCGTTGTATAATGACGGTATTGTTAAGAATGGCTACCTGCCTGATTACAGCAATCTGACTATCTGTGTTGCAGTGTATCAAAGTATCAGCGCTGAGGCAGCAGAAAGAAACATCCACAGCCTGTACACTAAAAGCATCCATCTGCAGAAATGGATGTACCTATGTTCTCCTTTTCCAGAATGAAGACTGAAGAGAAGCATTAACTTAACAGCCTTCCAAAATCCTGTGGGTTCACACACAGGTTGCTCCGTTGCCCTACTCTCTCCTTGGTTAACCTTTTCCCTTTAATGTATTTATAAATATCTTAGGCTTTTCCCTAATACTGTAAGGCTGGAAACTTTACAACCTTTAAAAAAAATTTGCATGTGCATTTGAAATATCACAACATTCAAAGATATGGGACAAGTGTAGGAAATTGGGATGAGTGCACCTTTGGTGGTAGGTATTGTTAGTGCAGACTAGACTGGCCTTTTAATCACCGTATGACTAAAACAAAAATCTGTCTTTCCATCTTCAGCTGGGAAAAAGACAGAAAAACCAAGAAAGCTAAAAGGAAAAAAATGTAACTATCAAATCAGAGAATGATTATTGATGTGCAGGAATGTTCAAAGTGAAAAAAGAGACAATTTAGCGCACCATTGAAATCTAAACCAATGGTCTTTGAAATTTTGTTTGTCCTGTCTTTTTTTTTCTATTAGTTGTAGCTGTTTCTAACTATTTGTCTTCAGTGGGCCTTAATCATGCTTTAGTGAGGATTTGAAGGGGTACATTGTAAGCTGTACAATCGCAGTACATTAGAAATCCCTTATCTTCACTGCTTTTTGTTAAAGTTTTTGTTAAAGTGTGTTACATACATGGAGTCATTTTTTGTGAATGATGAAAGCTGATGTGCATTGTTTTTCATCCTGAACAGCAGTCTGTCAGACAAATTGGCCTAGACATATGCACATCCAGACATACAATCAAATACAGATAACTGTGAATATTATGATGGGAGGGGAGAAAGCAGTCAGAAGAATATAACTTTGGTCACCAGTCCAAAATCACAAAACTAGGTGGGTTGATTTAATAGTCCTTTTCCTTTCTTTGATGATATGTTAAATGTTATCTGTAAAGTGATGATCATCCTTTAATTCACTGGTTGCTTGGTCAGATCCAGGGTTTCTCTTTCCCTTTGGGTTTTAAAGTGCTTTCTTTCAGCAGCCTAGAATGTATATTTTCCCAGCTCTTTCAATGGAGAGTAGGAGTGGACAATTTGATCCTTACCATTGTGTTTTCTGATTTCTACTTTTGCTTTCTACCACTAAAAGAAATTATAAATTGGGAAATAATGGAAGCATGTAAGAAGGGCTCTACAATTGATCATTTTGTATATGCATTGCTTAGCTTCACATGTTTTTCCAAAGCCACAAATAACTCCTTATATATGATCTCCGTTTTAAATCAGCAACCTTTCTTTTTATATTTTCAGTCCATAGACCAAACAATTAATAGGATATGGTTTCTTACACAATTCTTTGATTGAATATCCTTCGATACTAATATACTAATGTTAACCCCTAATAAGTGAGCAAATCACATTCCTTTCCTGTATGTCTCTTTGCCTTAACTATAGAATACCCTTGGGTACTCAGTTCCCAATCTTTGTCATCTGTAACTACATCTACCTAATGGCAATTAAATCACTTCCATTTTTATTCTGGTCATGAGAAGGACTTGATGAGAATGATGAACAACCGATGGTTAAACAAAGCAGCCATGGAGAGCATCCAGTCAAACACTAAAGCACACACAGTGGCAGTAACTAGTGGCAGGCGAGAGGACTGGAAACACTTTTAGGAACCAGCAGCAGATGATGAAAAAGCTAATAAAGAAGGAGAAATTAGATTATGAAAGCAATTTTTAAAAGAAATATAAAAACAAACAGCAAGACTGTCGAAGAGTATTTTAAAAAAGAGTTGCTAAAGTAAATGCACAACACTTGGAAGATGCAACTGGCGATTTGACAACGAGGAACAGAGAAATGGCGGATAAACAAAACCAATATTTTGCATCGGTCTTCACAGGGTCACACAGTCATAGAGATGTACAACACGGAAACAGACCCTTCGGTCCAACTTGTCCATGCCGACCAGATATCCCAACCCAATCTAGTCCCACCTTCCAGCACCCGGCCCATATCCCTCCAAACCCTTCCTATTCATATACCCATTCAGATGTCTTTCAAATGTTGCATCTATACTAGCCTTAATCACTTCCTCTGGCAGCTCATTCCATACATGTACCACCCTCTGCATGAAAAGTTGCCCCTTAGGTCTCTTCTTTATCTTTCCCCTCACACCCTAAACCTATGCCCTCTAGTTCTGGACTCTCCCACCCCAGGAAGAAGACTTTGTTTATTTATCCTATCCATACCCCTCATGATTTTATAAATCTCTATAAGGTCACTACTCAGCCTCTGACGCTCCAGGGAAAACAGCCCCAGGCTATTCCACTGCTCCCTATAACTCTAACCCTCCTATCCTGGCAACACCCTATAAATCTTTCTGAACTCTTTCAAGTTTCACAACATCTTTCAGATAGGAAGGAGACTAGAATTGCACGCAATATTCCAACAGTGGTCTAACCAATGTCCTGTACAGCCGCAACATGACCTCCCAACTCCTGTACTTAATACTCTGACCAATAAAGGAAAGCATACCAAATGCCTTCTTGACTATCCTATCTACCTGCAACTCCACTTTCAAGGAGCTATGAACCTGCACTCCAAGGTCTCTTTGTTCACTAATACTCCCTAGGAGCTTACCATTAAGTGTATAAGTCCTGCTAAGATTTGCTTTCCCAAAATGCAGCACCTCACATTTATTTAAATTAAACTCCATCTGCCACTTCTTAGCCCATTGGCCCATCTGAATAAGATCCCATTGTAATCTGAGGTAACCTTCTTCACTGTCCACTATACCTCCAATTTTGGTGCCATCAGCAAACTTACTAACTATACCTTCTGTGCTCACATCCAAATCATTTATATAAATAATGAAGAGTAGTTGATCCAGCACCGATCCTTGTGGCACTCCACTGGTCACAGGCCTCCAGTCTGAAAAACAACCATCCACCACCACCCTCTGTCTTCCACCTTTAAGCCAGTTCTGTATCCAAATGGTTAGTTCTCCCTGTATTCCGTGAGATCTAACCTTGCTAATCAGTCTCCCATGGGGAACCTTGTCGAACACCTTACTGAAGTCTATATAGATCACGTCTACCATTCTGCCCTCTTCAATCCTCTTTGTTACTTCTTCAAAAAACTCAATCAACTTTGTGAGAGATGATTTTCTGTGGTACACCTGATCAGGTCCGGGGGATTTAACAACTTTTATGTGTTTCAAGACATCCAGCACTTCCTCCTCTGTAATATGGACATTTTTCAAGTTGTCACCATCTATTTCCTTACATTCTTTATTTTCCATGTCCTTTTCTACAGTAAATGCTGATGAAAAAATATCGTTTAGTAACTCCCCCATCTCCTGCAGTTCCACACAAAGGCCGCCTTCATGGTAGAGTACACTGTAAACATCTCAAAGATAGCATGCAAACAAGGTGTCAACGTGCCTCAGAAATCTCTATCCTCCCTCTGACACAAGTCCATCTATATGTTCAATCCTCAGTTCCCCTTTTCTATGTTCACCAATGTATAGAACTGGCAGTAATCCTGAGATTATTGATGAGAGATCCTGCTTTTCAATCTCATTCCTTGCGCTCAGAAATCTACTTCCAGGATCTCATCCTGCTTCCTACCTAAGTCATTGGTACCAACATAGACAACAACCTCCGGCAGAATATCTAAGTTCTTTCTGTGTTTTTCTTGACCCTGGCAATATGCCACCCTCGAGTCAGGTTCTTGTTTGTAGAAATCTTGGTCTGTTTCTCTACCTAAAGAATAAACTCCCAATACTGCAGTTTGTCCTCCCATGCCATACAGCTAAATCACCCATGATACCACTGAGTTGGATAGGAGTACACCCTAGGTATCATCACTCTCATTAGTTTCCACAGCAAAAAAACTAATTTGTGAGTAAGATTGTGTATAGGGGTTCCTGCACTAACTGCCTGTTGATTTTACTCTGGTGGTCACCATCCACTTATATGCCTGCACAAGCCTATGCTGTGGGCTGTGAAAACGTCCCTAAATGTGCTATCCATGTAGTCCTCACCCTCACAGGTGAACAGCAATAAATCCAGCCACTGTTCTAATCCTGAAACCCAGGGTTCAAGTTTGTGTCTCAGACACATGGTGTGTCCATGACTTCTAAGTCCCCCACTGGCTGCAAGTTCTACATAGCCAAGGTGCCCTGCCATATTTTAAGTGTACAGGGAATTCTTCTGTAATGTGATGGTTGTGCTCTTGTGCAACTCCGCACTATACAAAATGTTGTGCTATAGAAACAACGCTTAAAGTGTTGGTGATATAATTGTGTTACAGTCAACACACGTTTTAAAAGTTTGCACTTTAGAAACAGTGTCCACAATTCGTCAATCGTGCTACAATAAATTCGATGTAACAAAATGTGCATTACAGCAGAACAATCTGTACTGACTATTTGGTAGAAGCAGAATAGCTTACCAGTTACTCAGCAACAACTCCTTCGATTGCATCAGAGTAGAAGAAAGTACTGGATGGTGATGGAGATAAAAAAAAGGGAATAAAGTAACTTGCTCTCACCACACCCCTCCCCCACAGTCTTCATTTAACTCAGCAATAACCAAACTCACTCTTCTTGAAATCTACTCAGTTTGCAAACTGCACAGAGATAGTAGCTATTTGGAATTGTAATGCAAGCACCAGACTGAACCAGTTTAAAAAAATAATTTGTTCATTAATGTTGCAGCTATAATTGGTTAGGCCACTTTTGGAAGACTGCATTCAATTCTGGTCTCCCTGCTATAAGAAGGATGTTGTGAAACTTGAATGGATTCAGACAAGCTTTACAAGGGATATTGCTAGGATTAGAGTATTTGAGCTACAGGGTATGGCTGAATAGCCGGGGGCTAATTTCCCTGGAGCATCGGAGTCTGAGGGGTAACTTTTCGGAGGTTTATGAAATCATGAAGATTATGAACAAGGTGAATAACCATGGTCATTTCCCTGGGGTGGGGGAATCCAAACCTAGAGGGGAGAGGTTTAAGATGAGAGGGGAAGGATTTAAAAGGAGCCTAAGAGGCAACTTTTTCACACAGAGGGTGGTGCGTAAATGGAATGAGGTGCCAGAGGAGGTGGTGGAGGATGGTGCAATTACAACATTTAAAAGGCATCTGGATGGGCACATAAATAAGAAAGGTTTAAAGGGTTATGGGCCAAATGCTGGCAATTGGGACTAGATTAATTAGGATGTCTAGTCGGTTTGGACGAGGTGGACTGAAGGGTCTGTTTCCATGACTCTATGACTCTAATTAATCTCCAGTTAAGCTTGTTTACCCTCCCGAAGGCTGAGAGAAACTTTATCTATTTTTTGTATTATTCCTAGCCCAGTTAAAAAAGAGTTAAATGCTAGCCACAGACTATACTGTTAAAAGATTTAACACTTAATAGCTCATCATTCACAAACTCGCTCTATTCTAGCTCCTATTCCTCAAAAGTGCGCATTAAAGAGAAACTTGATGTTTTGCATTTGATATTGTTCATAGATATTCCCCTTTATTTATTTCCATGTTACTCCAATTCTGTTCAGCACAACCTCAGCCTTAACTTTATGAAATAAATATACCAATGAACTAATTGAGAAAGTTTACACATTCCCTGTTAATTACTATTTAACAGGCATTTAATAAAAAAAAATTGGAAATGGTGTATTGGCATGCATTATTGTGTTTCTTTCCAAGTACAATTTGTAAGTTTGTGCACTAGCAAATGCCAACCATTTTAATGCAATCACACTAAAGACGTATCAATACACAATTAGCATATAGGCATGTTCCAATGTACACATATCACTGCAGATATTCACCATATGTATATTAGAAGGAAAAGTTCAAACAACAGTTTCCAATTTATCTTGAGCTACTGAATATGTTCTGTCTGGGTTTAGGCTTTCAGAATTTTAAGTAATTTTCTATTGTAGTACACGTTCTAAAATAAATTGCCCTTATCACATACCCTGCACAATTAGATCACTAGTAGAAATCATTACAGATTGTCTTTCTGTAAGTAATGTTTGATTGAGATTGATGAATTCAAATAAACTTGTTAAAAATTGGACAATGGGTCAAAATGCCTTCCAAGTCATGTACTTTTTGAAATAAACATAGTAATTTGTCCTTTGAATTATCACTTGGTAAAAAGGAAATGGGTTGAAATCTGAACAGGTGACATTCAGGACATAGAACATAGAACATAAAACAATACAACACAGAACAGACCCTTCCGCCTCAATGTTGTGGCAACTTCTGAACTATTCTAAGCCCATCCCCCTACACTATCCCATCATCATCCATGTGCTTATCCAAGGATTGTTTAAATATCCCTAATGTGGCTGAGGTAACTACATTGGCAGGTAGGGCATTCCATGCCCTTACCCCTCTCTGAGTAAAGAACCTGCCTCTGACATCTGTCTTAAATCTATCACCCCTCAATTTGTAGTTATGCCCCCTTGTACAAGCTGACATCATCATCCTAGGAAAAAGACTCTCACTGTCTACCCTATTTAATCCTCTGATCATTTTGTATGTCTCTATCAAATCCTCTCTCAACCTTCTTCTTTCCAATGAAAACAGACCCAAGTCTCTCAGCCGTTCCTCATAAGACCTTCCCCCCAGACCAGGCAACATCCTGGTAAATCTCCTCTGCACCTTTTCCAACGTTTCCACATCAGTCCCGAAATATGGCGACCAGAACTGTACACAATATTCCAAGTGCGGCCACACTAGCATTTTGTATAGTTGCAGCATGATATTACGGCTCCGGAACTCAATCCCTCTCCCAATGAAACCTAACACACCGTATGCTTTCTTAACAGCACTATCCACCTGGGTGGCAACTTTCAGGGATCTATGTACATGGACCCCCAATTCCATTCTGCACATCCACACTACCACAAATCTTTCCATTGACCCGGTATTCTGCCATCCTGTTATCTTCCCAAAGTGCATCAGCTCACATTTAGGTGCTCCATTTGCCACCTCTCAGTCCAATTCTGCAGCTTATCCAAGTCCCCCTGCAACCTGTAACATTTTTCTACACTGTCCACTACTCCACCGACTTTAGTGTAATCTGCAAATTTATTAATCCATCCACCTATGCCTGCGTCTAAGTCATTAATAAAAATGACAAACAGCTGTGGTCCCAAAACAGATCCTTATGGCACACCACGAGTAACCGGACTCCAGGCTGGACATTTTCATCAACCACCATTTGCTGCCTTCTTTCAGAAAGCCAGTTTCCTCCCTGAGACATCCTTGATCCTGGGTCCAGGGAGGCAACATGTCATTCTGATTTTTCACTGCTGCCTACAGAAATGTCTATCTGTGCCTCTGACTAGAGTGTCCCCGATCACAATCGATCGCTTGGAACCTGGTGTACTCCTCGATACATTAGAGCCAGTCTCAGTGCCAGAAGCCTGGCTATCAGTGGTACATTCCCTGAGAGTCCATCACCCCCTACAAAGGGGATAACCACAGAAGAAGGCTGGAATGCCTGCCTACCTCTGCTACCTTTCCTGGATGTCACCCATCTGCCTGACTGTCTCTGTGGTTTATCTCCCTCCTTGCAACTACCATCCATAACACCCCCCCCCCCCCCAACCCAGCTCCTGTAAATTCCTCATTACCTTTAACTGCCGTTCTAACCCATCCATGCAGTTTGATAGGATTTGCAACCAACCACACTTCCTGCAGACATAATCATCAGTTAGATGGAAACTCTCCCTAATCTCCCACATCCGACAGGAACGGCACATCACTCACTAAATCTGTGGATTGCACCTTAACAATCCACAGATCCAGAAAATAGGACAGTCTTACTGCTCCAAAAACATTGCTCCAGACTAATGTAGTGCCTGTGCTAAATATTTTTTAAAGTTTAGTAAAAAGACAGATCTCAATAAAAACATATAATCAAAATGAACCCAACATGGATAAGATTCATTTGGAAACATCAAATGCACTAAGAGACTTTGTCAGGGACATGGAAAGGCAAAGTCGAGCATTGGGGTGAGTGTCCCAATATCCAAACAATCCATCTGCCAGAGAAACTCAGGATGACATTCAAGCTTGGGAAAGTAAGCGGCAAGTAACATTAAACCCACACAAGTGCCAGGGCCACTGACCACCTCAAACAAGGGAGAATCCAGTCATTGTCCCTCGATGTACAACAACATTACTGCTGCATCCCTCATCGTCAACCTCCTAGGGTTTATAATAGACAAGTGTCAGGAGTGTGAGGGAATATTCCCCACTTGCCCTGATGAGTGCAGCTCCAAAAACACTCAAGAAACTTGACATAATCCAAACTTGTCCCCTACCTTGAACATCATGCTCTCCGCCACATTTGCACTGTGAGATTTCACCAAATCTCCTTCGACAGCACCTTCCAACCTGTGATCTTCACTGGATACAAGGGTGAGGACAGCAGAGGCATTGATCAAAGATGGCAGCAGAATAGGATTCTTGAGCTGGAGCTCATTTGCTCCATCTGTTCTTTTTTTTTATATTGTCTTATTTCACGTTTCTTTTTTTTGTTGTTTGTTTTTCCTTACCTTGCGTCCTTTGGCTGCATTGGTGATGTCTGAGGTGCAGCCAGCATGGACTCCTGGCCTTGAGATTCTCAAGTGAAGCCAGCGCACATTCCCGGCCTCATCATGAACTCCTGTTCTCGATGTGATGCCAGCATGGACCCCTGTTCTCAAGGTGATGCCAGCGTGGACTCCTGTTCTCGAGGTGAAGGCAGCAGGGACCACTGTTCTTGAGGTGATGCTAGCACAGACCCCTGTTCTCGAGGTGAAGCCAGCACAGACCCCTGTTCTCAGGGTGATGCCAACACAGACTCTTGTTCTCGAGGCAACGCCATCACGGACTCCTGTTCTCGAAGTGACACCACCGCGGACTCCTGTTCTTGTGTTGATACCAGTGCAGTTTCGTGTTCTTGAGGTGATGCCAGTGCAGATTTTGGATCTTGCGGTGATGCCAGCACAGACGCCTGTTCTCAAGGTGACGCCAGCATAGACTCCTGATCTCGAGGCGACGCCAGTATGGACTCCTGTTCTCGAGGTGATGCCAGCGTGGACTCCTGTTCTCAAGGTGATGCCAGCACAGACTACTGTTCTCGAGGTGATGCCAGTGCAGATTCTTGTTCTTGAGGTGATGACAACACGGACCCCTGTTCTGAAGGTGATGCCAGTGCAGATTCTTGTTCTTGAGGTGATGCCAGTGCAGATTCTTGTTCTAGAGGTGATGCCAGTGCAGACTTCTGTTCTCGAGGTGATGCCAGCGTGGACTCCTGATCTCGAGGCGACGCCAGCATGGACTCCTGTTCTTGAGGTGATGTCAGCATGGATTCCTGTTCTAGAGGTGATGCCAGTGCGGACTCCTTTTCTTGAGATGATGTCAGCACAGTCACCTGTTCTCGAGGTGATGTCAGCACAGACTCCTGTTCACGAGTTGACGCTGTAGACTCCTTTTCCCAAGGTGATGCCAGCACAGTCGTCTGTTCTCGAGGTGATGTCAGCACAGACTCCTGTTCTCGAGGTGATGTCAGCGCGGACTCTTGTCCTTGCGGTAATGCTAGCCCAGACTCCGGTTCTCGAGGTGCTGCCAGCATGGATTCCTGTTCTTGAGGTAATGCCAGTGCAGATTCTTGTTCTCGAGGTGATGCCAGCACGGACTCCTGTTCTCAAGGTGATGCCAGTGCAGATCTTCTTCTTGAGGTGATGCCAGTGCAGATTCTTGTTCTAGAGGTGATGCCAGCGCAGACTCCTTTTCTCAAGGTGATGCCAGCACAGTCGCCTGTTATCGAGGTGATGTCAGCACAGTCCTCTGTTCTCAAGGTGATGCCCTGGACTCCTTTTCTCGAGGTGATGCCAGCACAGTCACATGTTCTCGAGGTGATGTCAGCACAGACTCCTGTTCTCAAGATGATGGCAGCATGGACTCCTGTTCTTGAGGTGCTGCCAGCGCAGTCTCCTGTTCTCAAGGTGACGCAAGCACAGATTCCCTGTTCTCGAGGTGATGCCAATGCAGATACTTGTTCTTGACGTGATGCGAGTGCAGATTCTTGTTCTAGATGTGATGCCAGCGCAGACTCCTTATCCCGAGGTGATGCCAGCACAGTCACTTGTTCATGAGGTGATGTCAGCACAGACTCCTGTTCTTGAGATAATGCCAGTGCAGATTCTTGTTCTCGAGGTGATGCCAGCATGGACTCCTGTTCTTGAAGTATTGCCAGTGCAGATTCTTGTTCTAGAGGTGATGCCAGCACGGACTCCTGTTCTCAAGGAGATGCCAGCACAGACTCCTGTTCTCGAGGTGATGTCACCACAGACTCCTGTTCTCGAGGTGATGCCAGCATGGACCCTTGTGCTTGAGGTGCTGCCAGTGCAGATTCTTGTTCTTGAGGTGATGCCAATGCGGACTCCTGTTCTCGAGGTGATGCCATCAGACTCCTGTTCTCGAGGTGATGCCAGCACGGACTCCTGTTCTCGAGGTGATGCCAGCGCAGTCCACTGTTCTCGAGGTGATGCCAGCGCAGACTCCTGTTCTTGAGGTGATGCCAGTGAAGACTCTTGATCTCGAGTTAATGCCAGCACAGACTCCTATTCTGGAGGTGATGTCAGCACAGACTCCTGTTCTCGAGGTGATGCCAGCGCGGACACCTGTCCTTGAGGTGATGCTATCCCAGACTCCTGTTCTCGAGGTGATGCCAGCATGGACTCCTATTCCTGAGGTGATGCCAATGCAGATTCTTGTTCTTGAGGTGATGCCAGTGCAGATTCTTGTTCTCGTGGTGATGCCAGTGTGGACTCCTGTTCTCAGGGTGATGCCAACACAGATTCTTGTTCTCGAGGCGACGCCAGTGCAGACTCCTGTTCTCGAAGTGATGCCAGCGTGGACTCCTGTTCTTGTGTTGATACCAGTGCAGATTTGTATTCTTGAGGTGATGCCAGTGCAGATTTTTGTTCTTGAGGTAATGCCAGCGCGGACTCCTGTTCTCGAGTAGATGCTAGCGTGGACTCCTGTTCTCGAGGCAACGCCAGCACAGGCTACTGTTCTCGAGTTGACGCCAGTGAGGACTCCTGTTCTTGATGTGATACCAGCATGGACTCCTGTTCTCAAAGTGATGCCAACGTGGACTCCTTTTCTAGAGGTGATGCCAGCACAGACTACTGTTCTTGAGGTGATGCCAAAGTGGACTCCTGTTCTCGAGGTGATGTCAGTGCAGATTCTTGTTCTTGAGGTGATGTGAGTGCAGATTCTTGTGCTAGTTGTGATGCCAGCGTGGACTCCTTTTCTTGAGGTGATGCCAGCACAGTCGTTTGTTCTCAAGATGATGCCAGCACAGACTCCTGTCCTTGAGGTGATGCCAGCACAGACTTCTGTTCTCGAGGTGATGCCAGCATGGACTCCTGTAGTTGAGGTGCTGCCAGTGCAGATTCTTGTTCTTGAGGTGATGCCAACACGGACTCTTGTTCTCGAGGTGATGCCAGTACAGATTCTTGTTCTTGAGGTGATGTGAGTGCAGGTTCTTGTTCTAGATGTGATGCCAGCGCGGACTCCTTTTCCCAAGGTGATGCCAGCACAGTCACTTGTTCACGAGATGATGTCAGCACAGCCTCCTGTTCTCGAGTGATGCCAGCGCAGACTCCTGTCCTTGAGGTGATGCTCACCCAGACTCCTGTTCTTGAGGTGATGCCAGCATGGACTCCTGTACTTGAGGTGCTGCCAGTGCAGATTCTTGTTCTTGAGGTGATGCCAACGTGGACTCCTGTTCTCAAGGTGATGCCAGCACAGACTCCTGTTCTCGTGGTGACGCTAGCATGGTCTCCTGTTCTCGAGGTGATGCCAACACAGACTTGTTCTAGAGATGATGCCAGCGGGGACTTCTTGTCTCGAAGTGATGCCAGCACAGTCACATGTTCTCGAGGTGATGTCAGCACATACTCCTGTTCTCAAGTTGATGGCAGCATGGACTCCTATTCTTGAGGTGCTGCCAGTGCAGTCTCCTGTTCTCAAGGTGATGGCAGCATAGACACCTGTTCTCGAGGTGATGGCACCATGGACCCCTGTTCTTGAGGTGCTGCCAGCGCAGTCTCCGGTTCTCAAGGTGATAGCAGCACAGTCTCCTGTTCTTGAGGTGATGCAAGCACAGACTCCTGTTCTCGAATGTATGCCAGTGCAGATTCTTGTTCTTGAGGTGATGCCAGTGCAGATTCTTGTTCTAGAGGTGATGCCAGCGCGGACTCCATTTCTTGAGGTGATGCCAGCACAGTTGCCTGCATCGAGGTGATGTCATAACAGACTCCTGTTCACGAGGTGATGCTGTGGACTCCTTTTCTCGAGGTGATGCCAGCACAGTCACATGTTCTCGAGGTGATGTCAGCACAGACTCCTGTTCTCGAGGTATTGGCACCATGGACCCCTGTTCTTGAGGTGCTGCCAGCGCAGTCTCCTGTCCTTGAGGTAATGCTAGCCCAGACTCCTGTTCTCGAGGTGATGCTAGCATGGACTCCTGTACTTGAGGTGCTGCCAGTGCAGATTCTTGTTTGATGTGATGCCAACGTGGACTCCTGTTCTCGAGGTGATGCCAGCACAGACTCCTGTTCTCGTGGTGACATTAGCGTGGTCTCCTGTTCTCGAGGTGATGCCAACATGGACATCTGTTCTCAAGGTGATGCCAGTGCAGATTCTTGTTCTAGATGTGATACCAGCGCGGACCCCTTTTCTTGAGGTGATGCCAGCACAGTTGCCTGCATCAAGGTGATGTCAGCACAGACTCCTGTTCTCGAATGTATGCCAGTGCAGTTTCTTGTTTTCGAGGTGATGCCAGAGCTAACTCGTTATCTCGAGTTGATGCCAATGCAGACTCCTATTCTCGAGGTGATGCCAGAACTGTCTCCTGTTCTTGAGGTGATGCCAGCGTGGTCTCCTGTCATCGAGATGACGCAAGCGTGGGCTCCTGTGCTTGAGGTGATGCCAGTGCAGATTCGTTTGCTTGAGGTGAAGCCAGTGCAAACTCCTGTTCTCGACGTGATGTCAGTGTGGACTCCTCGAGGTGATGCCAGAGCGGCCTCCTGTTCTCGAGGTGATGCCAGTGCAGATTCTGGTTCTTGAGGTGATGCCAGTGCAGATTCTTGTTCTCGAGGTGTGCCAGCATGGACCACTGTTCTCGAGGAGATGCCAGCATGGACTCCTTTTCTCGAGGTGATGCCAGCACATTGCCTGTTCTCAAGGTGATGTCAGCACAGACTCCTGTTCTCGAGGTGATGCCAGCGCGGACACCTGTCCTTGAGGTGATGCTATCCCATACTCCTGTTCTCGAGGTGATGTCAGCACAGACTCCTGTTCTCGATGTGATGCCAGCGCGGACACCTGTCCTTGAGGTGATGCTATCCCAGACTCCTGTTCTCGAGGTGATGCCAACATGGACTCCTATTCTTGAGGTGATGCCAATGCAGATTCTTATTCTTGAAATGCTGCCAGCGCAGTCTCCTGTTCTCAAGGTGATGGCAGCACAGACTCCTTTTCTCGAGGTGACGCAAGCACAGACTCCCTGTTCTCGAGGTGATGCCAATGCAGATTCTTGTTCTTGAGGTGATGCGAGTTCAGATTCTTGTTCTAGATGTGATGTCAGCACAGACTCCTTTTCCCGAGGTGATGCCAGCACAGTCACTTGTTCATGAGGTGATGCCAGCGCAGACTCCTGTCCTTGAGGTGATGCTAGCCCAGACTCCTGTTCTCGAGGTGATGCCAGCATGGACTCCTGTACTTGAGGTGCTGCCAGTGCAGATTCTTGTTTGATGTGATGCCAACGCGGACTCCTGTTCTCGAGGTGATGCCATACCAGACTCCAGTTCTCGTGGTGACACTAGCGTGGTCTCCTGTTCTCGAGGTGATGCCAACATGGACGTCTGTTCTCAAGGTGATGCCAGTGCAGATTCTTGTTCTTGAGGTGATGCCAGTGCAGATTCTTGTTCTTGAGGTGATGCCAGTGCAGATTCTTGTTCTTGAGGTGATGCCAGTGCAGATTCTTGTTCTTGAGGTGATGCCAGTGCAGATTCTTGTTCTTGAGGTGATGCCAGTGCAGATTCTTGTTCTTGAGGTGATGCCAGTGCAGATTCTTGTTCTTGAGGTGATGCCAGTGCAGATTCTTGTTCTTGAGGTGATGCCAGTGCAGATTCTTGTTCTTGAGGTGATGCCAGTGCAGATTCTTGTTCTTGAGGTGATGCCAGTGCAGATTCTTGTTCTAGAGGTGATGCCAGCGCGGACTCCATTTCTTGAGGTGATGCTAGCACAGTTGACTGCATCGAGGTGATGTCAGCACAGACTCCTGTTCTCGAGGTGATGCCGTGGACTTCTTTTCTCGAGGTGATGCCAGCACAGTCACATGTTTTCGAGGTGATGTCAGCACAGACTCCTGTTCTCGAGGTGATGGCACCATGGACCCGTGTTCTTGAGGTGCTGCCAGCGCAGTCTCCTGTCCTTGAGGTGATGCTAGCCCAGACTCCTGTTCTCGAGGTGCTGCCAGTGCAGATTCTTGATCAAGGTGATGTCAGCACAGACTCCTGTTCTCGAGGTGATGCCATGGACTTCTTTTCTCGAGGTGATGCCAGCACAGTCACATGTTTTCGAGGTGATGTCAGCACAGACTCCTGTTCTCGAGGTGATGGCACCATGGACCCGTGTTCTTGAGGTGCTGCCAGCGCAGTCTCCGGTTCTCAAGGTGATGCCAGCACAGACTCCTGTTCTTGAGGTGATGCAAGCACAGACTCCTGTTCTCGAATGTATGCCAGTGCAGTTTCTTGTTCTCGAGGTGATGCCAGAGCCAACTCGTGATCTCAAGTTGATGCCAATGCAGACTCCTATTCTCGAGGTGATGCCAGCATTGTCTCCTTTTCTTGAGGTGATGCCAGCTTGGTCTCCTGTTCTCGGGATGACGCAAGCGTGGGCTCCTGTGCTTGAGGTGATGCCAGTGCAGATTCGTTTGCTTGAGGTGAAGCCAGTGCAGACTCCTGTTCTCGACGTGATGTCAGTGTGGACACCTCGAGGTGATGCCAGAGCGGCCTTCTGTTCTCGAAGTGATGCCAGTGCAGATTCCGGTTCTCGAGGTGATGCCAGTGTGGACTCCTGTTCTCAGGGTGATGCCAACATAGACTCTTGTTCTCGAGGTGACGCCAGTGCAGACTCCTGTTCTCAAAGTGATGCAAACGTGGACTCCTGTTCTTGTGTTGATACCAGTGCAGATTCGTGTTCTTGAGGTGATGCCAGTGCAGATTTTTGTTCTTGAGGTAATGCCAGAGCGGACTCCTGTTCTCAAGTAGATGCTAGCGTGGACTCCTGTTCTCGAGGCGACGCCAGCACAGGCTACTGTTCTCGAGTTGACGCCAGTGAGGACTCCTGTTCTCGATGTGATACCAGCATGGACTCCTGTTCTCGAGGTGATGCCAATGTGGACTCCTGTTCTCGAGGTGACGCCAGCACAGACTACTGTTCTTGAGGTGACGCCAGTGCGGATTCCTGATCTCGAGTTGATGCCAGCACGGACCCCTCTTCTTGAGGTGATACCAGTTCAGATTCTTGTTCTTGAGGTGATGCCAAAGTGGACTCCTGTTATTGAGGTGATGCCAATGCAGATTCTTGTTCTTGAGGTGACGCGAGTGCAGATTCTTGTGCTAGATGTGATGCCAGCGTGGACTCCTTTTCTTGAGGTAATGCCAGCACAGTCGCTTGTTCTCAAGGTGATGCCAGCACAGACTCCTGTCCTTGAGGTGATGCCAGCACAGTCACATGTTTCGAGGTGATGTCAGCACAGACTTCTGTTCTCAAGGTGATGGCAGCATGGACTCCTATTCTTGAGATGCTGCCAGCGTGGACTCCTGTAGTTGAGGTGCTGCCAGTGCAGATTCTTGTTCTTGAGGTGATGTGAATGCAGACTCTTGTTCTAGATGTGATGCCAGCGCGGACTCCTTTTCCCAAGGTGACGCCAGCACAGTCATTTGTTCACGAGGTGATGTCAGCACAGCCTCCTGTTCTCAAGTGATGCCAGCGCAGACTCCTGTCCTTGAGGTGATACTAGCCCAGACTCCTGTTCTCGAGGTGATGCCAGCATGGACTCCTGTGCTTGAGGTGCTGCCAGTGCAGATTCTTGTTCTTGAGGTGATGCCAACGCGGACTCCTGTTCTCGAGGGGATGCCAGCACAGACTCCTGTTCTCGTGGTGACACTAGCGTGGTCTCCTGTTCTCAAGGTGATGCCAACACAGACTTCTGTTCTCAAGGTGATGCCGATGCAGATTCTTGTTCTTGAGGTGATGCCGATGCAGATTCTAGTTCTAGAGATGATGCCAGCGCTCCTTTTCTCGAGGTGATGCCAGCACAGTCACATGTTCTCGAGGTGATGTCAGCGCAGTCTCCTGTTCTCAAGGTGATGGCAGCACAGACTCCTGTTCTCGAGGTGATGGCACCATGGACCCCTGTTCTTGAGTGCTGCCAGCGCAGTCTCCTGTTCTCAAGGTGGTAGCAGCACAGACTCCTGTTCTTGAGGTGACACAAGCACAGACTCCTGTTCTCGAATGTATGCCAGTGCAGATTCTTGTTCTCGAGGTGATGCCAGAGCCAACTCGTGATCTCGAGTTGATGCCAACGCAGATTCCTGTTCTCGAGGTGATGCCAGCGTGGTCTCCTGTTCTCGAGATGACGCAAGTGCGGCCTCCTGTTCTTGAGCTGATGCCTGTGCAGATTCGTTTGCTTGAGGTGATGCCAGTGCAGATTCTTATTCTTGAGGTGATGCCAGCACGGACTCCTTTTCTTGAGGTGATGTCAGCACAGACTCCTTTTCTCGAGGTGACGCAGGCACAGACTCCCTGTTCTCGAGGTGATGCCAATGCAGATTCTTGTTCTTGAGGTGATGCGAGTGCAGATCCTTGTTCTAGATGTGATGCCAGCACGGACTCTTTTTCCCGAGGTGATGCCAGCACAGTCACTTGTTCATGAGGTGATGTCAGCCCAGACTCCTGTACTTGAGGTGCTGCCAGTGCAGATTCTTGTTTGATGTGATGCCAACGCGGACTCCTGTTCTCGAGGTGATGCCAGCACAGACTCCTGTTCTCGTGGTGACACTAGCGTGATCTCCTGTTCTCGAGGTGATGCCAACATGGACTTCTGTTCTCAAGGTGATGCCAGTGCAGATTCTTGTTCTCGAGGTGATCTCAGCGCAAACTCCTGTTCTTGAGGTGATGCCAGAATGGACTCCTGCTCTTAAGGTGATGCCAGCGCAGTCTCCTGTTCTCGAGGTGATGCCAGTGCAGATTCTTGTTCTCGAGTTGATGCCAGCGCAGACTCCTGTTCTCCAAGTATTGTCATCGCAGACTCCTGTTCTCTAGGTGATACCAGGATTTACTCCTGTTCTTGAGATGATGCAAGTGCACATTATTGTTCTTGATGTGATGCCAGTTCAGATCCTGGTTCTTGATGTGATGCCAGCGCAGACTCCTGTTCTTGAGGTGATGCCAGTGTGGTCTCCTGTTCTCGAGGTGATGCCAGAGCGAACTTGTGTTCTCGAGGTGATGCCAACTCAGACTCCTGTTCTTGACGTGATGCCAGCACAGTCTCCTGTTCTCAAGGTGATGCTAGTACAGACTCCTGTTCTCGACGTGATGTCAGCGTGGACTCCTCGAGGTGATGCCAGAGCGGCCTTCTGTTCTCGAGGTGATGCCAGTGCAGATTCTGGTTCTTGAGATAATGCCAATGCAGACTCCTGTTCTCGAGGTGATGCCAGCACAGTCTCCTGTTCTTGAGGTGATTCCAGCGCAGACTTCTGCTCTCTATGTGATGCCAGAGTGGCATCCTGTTCTCCAGGTGATGCCAGTGCAGATTCTGGTTCTCGAGGTGATGCCAGTGCAGATTCTTGCTCTCGAGGTGATGCCAGCACAGACTTCTGTTCTTGAGGTGATGCCAGCACAGACTCCTATTCTTGAGGTGAAACCAGCACAGACACCTGTTCCAAAGGTGACGCCAGCGCAGACTCCTGTTCTTCAGGTGATGCCAGTGCAGATTCTTGTTCTTGAGGTGATGCCAGCACAGACTCCTGTTCTCGAGGTGACGCCAGGACGGACACCTGTTTTTGAGGTGATATGAACACAGACTCTTGTTCTCAACGTGACGCCAGCACAGACTCCTGTTCTCGAAGTGACGCCAGCGCAGACTCCTGTTCTTGAGGTGATGCCAGTGCAGATTCTTGTTCTAGAGGTGATGCCAACGCAGACTCCACTTCTCGAGGTGATGCCAGTGCAGATTCCTGATCTTAAGGTGACACCAGCACAGACTCCTGTTCCTGAGGTGATGCCAGTGCAGATTCTTGTTCTTGAGGTGATGCCAGTGCAGATTCTCGTTCTCGAGGTGACGCCAGCACAGACTCCTGTTCTTAAGGTGATGCCAGCACAGACTCCTGTTGTCGAGGTGATGCCAGCACAGATTCCTGTTCTTAAGGTGACACCAGCACAGACTCCTGTTCCTGAGGTGATGCCAGTGCAGATTCTCGTTCTCGAGGTCTCACTTTCTCGAGGTGATGCCAGCACAGACTCCTGTTCTCGAAGTGATGCCAGCACAGATTCCTGTTCCCGAGGTGACGCCATCGCAGACTCCTGTTCTTGAGGTGATGCCAGTGCAGATTCTTTTTCTTGAGGTGATGGCAGCACAGACACTTTTTCTCGAGGCGACGCAAGCGCAGAATCCTGTTGTTGAGGTGATGCCATTGCAGATTCTTGTTCTCGAGGTGATGCCAATGCAGACTCCTGTTCTCGAGATGATGCCAGCACAGATCCTTGTTCTTGATGTGATGCCAGTGCAGATTCTTGTTCTTGATGTGATGCCAGGGCAGATTCTTGTTCTCGAGGAGATCTCAGTGCAAACACCTGTTCCTTAGGTGATGCTAGGGTGGACTCCTGCTCTTGAGTGATGCCAGCGCAGACTCCTGTTCTCAAGGTGATGCCAGTGCAGATTCTTGTTCTCGAGGTGATGCCAACGCAGACTCCGTTTCTTGATGTGATGCCAGCACAGACTCTTGTTCTCGAAGTGATGTCAGCACAGACTCCTGTTCTTGAGGTGATGTCAAGATGTATCCCTGTTCTCGAGGTGATGCCAGAGCAGCCTCCTTTTCTTGAAGTGATGCCAGAGCGGCCTCCTGTTCTCGAGGTGATGCCAGTGCAGATTCTTGTTCTCGAGGTGATGCCAGTACAGACTCCTGTTCTTGAGGTGATGCTAGCACGGACGCATGTTCTTGAGGTGGTGCCGGTGCAGATTCTTGTTCTCGAGGTGATGCCAGCACAGACCCCTGTTCTCGAGGTAATGCCAGCGCATTCTCCTGTTCTTGAGGTGATGCCAATGCAGATTCTTGTTCTCGAGGTGAGGCCAGCGCAGACTCCTATTCTCGAGGTGATGCCAGCGCGGAGTCCTGTTCTCGAGATGATGCCAGTACAGACTCCTGTTCCTGAGGTGATGCCAGGATGGGCTCCTGTTCTTGAGGTGATGCCAGTGCAGATTCTTGTTCTTGAGGTGATGCCAGCGCGGACTCATGTTCTGGAGAAGATACCCACGCGATCTCCTGTTCTCCAGGTGATGCAAGCAGACTCCTGTTCTCAAGGTGATGCCAGTACGGATTCCTGTTCTTGAAGTGATGCCAGTGCAGATTCTTGTTGTCGACGTGATGCCAGCACAGACTCCTGTTCTCAAGGTGATGCCAGCACAGACTCCTGTTCTCGAGGTGACGCCAGCACGGACTCCTGTTTTTGAGGTGATACGAACACAGACTCCTGTTCTCGAGGTGACGCCAGAGCAGACTCTTGTTCTTGAGGTGATGCCAGCACAGACACCTGTTCACGAGGTGGCGCCAGCACAGACTTTGCTTCTCTAGATGATGCCAGTACAGATTCTTGTTCACGAGGTGTAGCCAACACAGACTCCTGTTCTCAAGGTGATGCCAGTACAGACTCCTGTTCTTGAGGTGAAACCAGCACAGACACCTGTTCACGAGGTGGCGCCAGCACAGACTTTGCTTCTCTAGATGATGCCAGTGCAGGTTCTTGTTCTCGAGGTGATGCCAGTACGGATTCCTGTTCTTGAGGTGATGCAAGTGCATATTCTTGTTCTTGAGGCGATGCCAGTGCAGGTTCTTGTTCTCGAGGGGATTGAAGTGCAGACTCCTGTTCTCGAGGTGTTGCCAATGCAGGTTCTTGTTCTCGAATTGATGCGTGCACGAACTTCTGTTCTCGAGGTGATTCCAGCATTGACTCCTGTTCTCGAGGTGATGCCAGCGTGGACTCCTGTTCTTGAGTTGATGCCAGTGCAGATTCTTCTTCTCGAGGTGATGCCAGAGTGGTCTCACTTTCTCGAGGTGATGCCAGCACAGATTCCTGTTCCCGAGGTGACGCCAGCGCAGACTCCTGTTCTTGAGGTGATGCCAGCACAGACTCCTGTTCTCGAGGTGACACCAGTGTGGACTCCTGTTCTTGGGGTGATGCCAACACAGACTCTTGTTCTCAACGTGACGCGCGGACAGACTCCTGTTCTCGAGGTAACGACAGCGCAGACCCCTTTTCTTGAGGTGATGCCAGTGCAGATTCTTGTTCTTGAGGTGATGCCAGCACAGACTTCTGTTCCTGAGGTGATGCCAGGACGGACTCCTGTTCTCAAGGTGATGCCAGTGCAGATTTTTGTTCTTGATGTGATGCCAGTGCAGATCCTTGTTCTTGAGGTGATGCCAGCACGGACGCCAGTTCTCGAGATGATACCCATGCGGACCCCTGTTCTTGAGGTGATGCCAGCACAGAGTCCTGTTCTCGAGGTGATGCCAGCGTGGACTCCTGTTCTCGAGGTGATGCCAGTGCGGACTCCTCTTCTTGACGTGACGCGCGGACAGACTCCTGTTCTCGAGGTGACGACAGCGCAGACCCCTTTTCTTGAGGTGATGCCAGTGCAGATTCTTGTTCTCGAGGTGATGCCAGCGTGGACTCCTGTTCTCGAGGTGATGCCAGTGCGGACTCCTGTTCTCGAGGTGTTGCTAGCACAGACTCCTCTTCTTGACGTGACGCGTGGACAGACTCCTGTTTTCGAGGTGACGCCAGCGCGTACTCCTGTTTTTGAGGTGTTGCCAGTGCAGATTCTTGTTCTTGAGGTGATGCGCTGACTCCTGTTCTCGAGACGATGTCAGCGCAGACTGCTGTTCACGAGGTGATGCCAGCACGTACTCCTATTCTTGAGATGATGCCAGCGCAGACTCTTGTTCTCGAGGTGATGCCAGCACGTACTCCTATTCTTGAGGTGATGCCAGCACAGCCTCCTGTTCCTGATGTGAAGCCAGCATGGACTCCTGTTCTCGAGGTGATGCCATAACAGACCCTTGTTCTTGAGGTGACGACAGTGCAGACTCCTGTTCTCGAGGTGATGCCAGCACGTACTCGTATTCTTGAGGTGATGCCAGCATGGACTCCTGTTCTCGAGGTGATGCCAGCGTGAACCCCTGTCCTTGAGATGAGTTCCTGGTGGAGACAGGTTGCAAGGCCCCACCTGGAGGCCCATGCAGACCCATCTGCTCTGTCTTCTCTGCTTGGAAGGACTATCATTCTGAACTTTTTACTTCTCTAGTCTTTTAATTTTTTCCTAAGTTTCCTGAGATACCTTTTGTACCTAAGATGTGCGAAGGTCCATAATGCAGGACTTTTTACTTCTTTTTTTTTCTAATTTTTTCCTAAGAATCTGTACCTCAGTACCATTGTATCTCAGATGGTGCCATAAATGGTGACTTTGCAAACCTTTATTGCACTCATATGACAATAAACCTAATTATAATTCTAATACTACAATCCACAAGTTCCATTCCAAGTCCCACATGTCTGATTTGGAATATTATTGTTATTCCTTCATGGCTGAAGGTCAAAATCCTGGGACTCCCTGCCTAACACCAACAGTTCAAAACAGCAGCTTATTGTCACCTTCTCAAGGGCAATTAGAGAAGGACAACAATGCTGGTCTTTCCACAAGTTCTCACAACTCAAGAATAAATAAAATGTCTCATGTAGATCATCGTCCCCTTGCACACCTATCTTTAGCTCTGCTTTAGATTTAAATGGATTGTCTCCTTATTAAATAAAGCTACGAACATGCAGCAAATAAGCAACCTCAGGTTCTAAACTACCTCAAAACAATCTCCATATATATCATGTACATTAAATTTAGTTCACCAGGTACCACTCTATACTCAGTTAAACTTCAATGATGGCAAGGTCACAGCTAAGGAGAAGACTGACCAACATTGTGTACGTGTTGGTGTGTTGCAAGAGTAACTCAGAGAGATGTCTTGTTTTGCCTTGTGCCTTCAGATGCGAGTCCAATTTCCTTTTAAAAAGCAAAGTCGAACCTATCAGACTTCTGGCTAGTGCCTTTTATATCCTAACCACTCGCTGCATTTAGAATGTCTTGCCTGATATTAGCATTAAACCAGGAATTTTGAATCAAATGCTTGCAGTATTCCAAAAGTCAAGCCCACATGCCTAGAGCCAAAATTATTTATTTTCCCAACAGCTCACAGCTGGTTGGTTAGATTCAAATTGCATACCATTGAAAAATATTGCAGCCATGCTAACTCTGAAGCCAAAGGAACTGCAGAATAAACTGGACTTGTCAGCTGGGCCAATACCTGGATATAAAAAGTACTTCTCCTTAAAACTGGTTAATTATTCTACAGATGCTTGATGCTACCACCAATTATAATTTGATTTGTGTTAAAAGTTCCATCAAATTTCATCAAAACTCAAAGTCATCACCATGTTCTCAAGGTCATATGCTGATTCCAGACCTTAGTTGAAACAATGGAGACAGAAATTTGATGAGTAGACCAGTCAGTAATCACATCAATCATCTGTGATGGTCATGGCATTTCCTGTTCCTTCATAAATCCTAGCAGGAACCATCAGGTTAAATTTGTTATCAGATAAAACACCAGATGATCATTATCTCAAACTCTGCAATTTTGATTGGGAAGATCTAAATGTTCTGGGCATACCTAATATCACTTCCATTAATAGGAAAGTTCTTTAAAATGCATGCAATGTCGCTGAATGTATGAAAGATGAGTGAAGAGAGATACCCAAGACCTTTAGTAACAATCTTGGAGTTAGAAGCCATGGAATGGTTAAAACTTCAATACCTATGGAAGCTAACCTTTCCACCTGGGCATTGCTGGAAACCAGATTGTATGCATCCACGGTACAACTGTTATAGTTACGATACCATTGGTGCCTAAGTCGTAAACTTACATTTGAATGGTAGATTCATGCCCAATCCATGAGGAATCATTTAATCAGTTCCTTCTCCCATCCTATTGACTGGCTGTACCTCAGTACTACCTGGTTGCCCTCTCCACATATCTTATGATAGAACCTAACAATCTCAATATTTAAAGCATAAGTTGATCTATCGTCATAACCATTTGGGAAAGTCCTATATTTCTACTACCTTTTGTGGGAAGAATGCATTCTGATTTCACTCTAGAAGACACTGCCTCTAATTCTACATCCTATTCTGGATTTCCCAATCGAACGAATTAAACCGATCAAAATTACTTTATCATTTTAAATGTCTGGATTAGATCATCAAATAATCTTATGGAACAGTCCTTCTCACTTAATGCTTTCGATATTTATTTGCCCATTACATCAACGCTGCAACTACTCACGTCCAATGTATTCTTCCTGAGGCACAGACGGTGCCCAGAACTGAATGTGGTATTCCAGGTAAGGATAGACCAACAGGTAAAGGAAAGCTTTCACCCCTTTATATTCTGACTGCCTTGAGAGAAAGGCCAGCATTCCATTATGATTTTGATTGCTCTTCGTACTGTGCATAAGTTTTACATGATATATTGACAGCAATCATCCTATTGTCAATTTGTAGTGCTATTGACAGCTGCAAAACTCTATCCTGATCAACTATAAAATGATTAGATCCCCTAAAGTGTGGAAACAGGCCCTTTGGCCCAACCAGTCCACCCATCCTCTGAAAAGTAACCCACCCAGACTCATTTCCCTCAGACTAATTCACCTAACACTATGGGCAATTTAGCATGGCCAATTCACCTGACCTGCACATCTTTGGACTGTGGGACGTAACCGGAGCACCCGGAGGAAACTCACGCAGACACGGGGAGAGCGTGCAAACTCCACACAAACAGTTACCCGAGGCTGGAATGGAACCTGGGACTATGAGGCAGTAGTGCTAACCACTGAGCCACTGTGCAGCATGGACAACCTTATAGTAAAAGTGATGAGTTACATAAAAAGAGCACCACATTGTTTTCCATATTATTTGAATATATCTCTTTTCTAACTCATAATGCAATAAAATCATTTCTTGACATCAAGTTAAATCATGAAAAGTTACTTAGTGTTGTGGTGGGAAGAAAACAATGTGGTCTTAAATGTAAATAAGAATATTGAAGGAACAATGACATTGAATGCTCCGTCATTAGCTGAAGTTATTTCATCCAGACTGTGGTACAGGCGTTATAGTGGATCCATGCAGTCAGCCATAGGAGTTCACAAGCTCACCAGATTTCTACATGTGCTGATTTACACACAGATTAGGGATGATACAGAAAATGAAAAAGTGGATCTTCATCCTTGTCGGGAGCACAGCTGGAAAGCAAGGCAACAACCTCCTGGTACAGACCCTCCTCCTCACACATCTCGTGAGTACGCAATCAATGTTATTATTCCTGTTGCAGCATACCAATAGAAAATCAATTCTCGTGATGAGAAAACTCCTTTTCATCGATCACTAATACTGTCAAGAACTTATGGCGGAGTACCCAGGAATGTGCCTCTGTCCTGTGACTGTGCCAAAATTTGAAGGGATCCCTGGAATATCTGTGGGTTCCTTAGGAGAATGCTAGTATTTCAATGATGTCTTTAGAACTTGGTTTGCTATTTGTGGGGACAGGGTGAAAGTGAGGACTGCAGATGCTGGAGATCAGAGTCAAGATTAGAGTGATGTTGGAAAAGCACAGCAGGTCAGGCAGCATCCAAGGAGCTGGAAAATTGATGTTTCGGGCAAAAGCCCTTCATTAGGAATGCCTGATGAAGAACTTTTGCCCGAAACGTTGGTTTTCCTGCTCCTCGGATGCTGCCTGACCTGCTGTACTTTTCCAGCACTGCTCTAATCTTGACTATCTGTGGGGACACCCCTGCCCTTTATGAGGGTTTCACAACACTGTTACTGTAATGGATAGTTCAGGAGGTTGGCCTCATTATGAGTGAGCTATCTTACCTAGTTACACTTTGTGAAAGCTATTGTCATTTTGTTCATAAGGTCATTACATAGGTCCTTTCAGCTAAAGTTCAGTAACTGGGAAAATAGTCTGTATTGAATAGCGAACATTTACAACAAATTAAATTCAAAAGTAGATTTAATCAGGTTCAGCTGAGGGCATACATTTTAGTTTGCTTGTCATCTTCTTCAAGCCACGTTTCTTTGCACAATGTATGTAGTGGTTTTATTTTTTAGAGCTGGAAGCTAATCACGGAAATAACCACAAGCTGCAATTTCATCACGTATACCAAGATTGCACATGCTCTCCCGATACACATGGTTAGGAGAGGGCATCAAATTTACTGAGACACTCAGGTACACATGTCAGGCTCAGCTGTCCACCAGGCGTGGACTGATCTGTTATATGTTTCCAGTATTTTTCATTGACTGTTTCAGACATCCAGCAATTGCAGCTTTTTGCTCTCCATTTAGAATCTTTTCAATTCTTTTTACCTGCTTACCATTCAACACCTGCATTCACACATTGACAGTGGGTGCTCTAACCAGAAGTCAGATGGAATTTTCTTGCCCATGTCCCCACCACTGCATTTATCTATAATATGGTTCTGTGATCAACAGAAATTGCTGGAAAACCTCAGCAAATCTGGCAGTATCTATGAAGAGAAATCAGAGTTAACATTTTGGATTCAGTGACCCTTCCTCAGAACCAATGGTAGTTAGGAAAATGTCAGTTTTTATGCAGGAGATAGGGTGAGGGGAGGGGGTAAGCAGTAAGTGATAGGTGCAGATAAAGCCCAAGGAGAGAAAAGAACAGTTAGACAGACAAAGGTGCATATAATGGTCAGGCCAGGAGAGTGAATAGCTATCAATGGGGACAGTTAGTGGCTACCAATGGGCTGTGTGTAACAACAGACCATTTGAGGACAAGGCCTGGTGTGTGGGGTTTGGGGTAAGGGCATGGGAGAGGTTCAAGCCCTAAAGTTGTTGAACTCAATATTGAGTCCAGAAGGCTATAGAGTTCCCAAGCAGAAAATGAGGTGCTGACCTTCCAGTTTGCATAGATGCTGTCAGACCTGCTGAGTTTTTCCAGCAATTTCTGTTTTTGTTTCTGATTTCCAGCATCCGCGGTTCTTTCAGTTTTTATGGTGCTATGATAGCTGGTTAGCTATCTGACCACATCCCATCAGTCTCCCACATTATAGATAGATGAGCCAGTGCCTGAAAACAAAGTCTGCCTGCCATTCTGAATCAAGAAATTAACAAGCTAAGGAGCTTGTAAAAGATGCAGTTGTCTGTAATATTACAATACCCACAGCATTGGTCAGTAGTTACATGCAAAAATGTTGGCAGTGACTTATGCCAGATATGAGGAGAATCAAAACATGGCCACATATCGTAAAGTCTGCTTCTGGAGGTGGCAGAAATTCAATCAGCTTTATTCACTGTTTTTATGCTGCCATCATTAACGAGGAGAACGAGAGCTGGAAAGGGGCCTGGAGACAGGGATATCCAGTAGGGCAAGAACTCCAGCGGCGGAATCGAGTGATCACTGTTCCCAGTGGAATTGTGTAGTCTGGAAGAGATTCTTCCAGTGAAGAGACAACAGAAGTGGTCAGCTGTCCAGCAACGTGTGGTCCAGGTAGGTGAGGAGCCTGCAGCTGTATGAGGACCAGAACTAAAGAGACAACAATCACAGCCAGTCAGTGGTAGGAGAACTATTCTGTACAGAGACTCGAGAGGCAAATGAGTTACCTTCAGCTTTGTGTATCATTACCTTGACAAACTGCATCCCTCCAGGACGAGAGATCAATTCAAATTGCACTGGCAGCTACCTGATACCTCTCACTCTCAAAATGACATTATCTATGAGGTTTTTCTGAGCTGGGGTCATTCCAGTTACCAGCTGGAGGTCTTTGTGTCATCGCACAAAATTTAGCTCGCCATTTCATTAAGGGCAATCATAGGTGTAAATATTAGGTGAGCAAATGACTGCCAGCATGGTGTCAATCGTTTAAAGAAAAAGTATGAAAGAGGAAAACATACTGTGACCTCCATTGAGACCACTGCAGAAGCCACCTTCATATCAGCGAAAGCATCGTGTACAAAATCTCACCAAATGCACAATAGTTTCATTAAATAAAATCAGCTCTATCTCAATGAATTTCAATCCATCTCTTGCTAGTGCATTATATAGATTCAAACACAGATAAAAGTACAGCCCTTAAGAACCTTTACAGTATTTTCTATTATATATCCTTGGAAGAGTTTCTTCTAGTGAACCTATCTGTTTGGATTGAATGAGAAATTTAAACCTTTTAATCAAAGCAGGCATGAGAATGTAACATTATACAGTCACTGCAACTTTGTAAATAAGCAATAAAGCAGGATTTCAATTAATTTGAACTGAGATTCATCTTAAACTAAAGTGGAAAAACAAGCTAGTGGTTCAAATTCCTGTCTGGATTAAAAGCCAGTTAGGTTCAATATTTTTCTTGCTTCAAAATAAAATCACGCTAGGATCAGGTTCCATCCAAACGAAAGAGGAAGGAAGTCATTCGAGAGTGACAGCTTAGAGATTTATATTGACTCCCCAGAGGTAGACACTCAGTGAAGATGATCCACAAAGTTATCTGTTCCTGGACATTGGAAAAATTCAAGATAATTGGAAAAAGTCAGCATGGTTTTGTTAGCGAGAGGTAGTGATTAGATTTCTTTGAAGGAGTAACATACATTGTGGATAAGTATATGTTTATGTATTGTACTTTGAATTCCAGAAGGCATTTGACACAGTGCTGCATGAAAGGCTATTGTGCAAGGTAGAAGCATATGGTGTGTAGGGAAACACGTTTGCATATATCCATTGACTGGCTAGCAAGCAACAAAGAATATGCATAAATCATTCTTGCTCCGACTGGCAGGATGTGACAAGTGGAGTCCCATAGGGGTCTGTGCTGGGGCACCATCTTTTTACAATTTACAATTTAGATGATGAGATAAACCCTCAGGTTCAGAAATTATTTCCTCCCTGACAATTGGGTAAACTGATGGGGTAGCAATTTGTTGCATTGGTATTGTCTTGCTTTTTTTGTTTGCAGGATATTCAAGTCCCGCACCAAAGCCTGAGCACTAAAACCTATGCTGAAACTGCAGTGCAGTACTGAACAATGCTGCATTGTGCTGAGATGCTGACTCTTAGATCATATATTAAACTGACGACCCTCTGATGTCTTAAGTAAATGGAAAATATCCCAGGGAACTATTATTTTCAGGTTTACTGCAATCCATTTTATTTCAATTTCTAACCCAAAAGCTTTTACTGAATAGATATGTCATTTTCAAAAAAACAAACTCCTTCACTTTACAAAACTTATTTTTACATCCCTTGCACATTATTTTTAATGTGTCATTTTCACATCAAGGTAAAATCTATCACAAAATAGATAGTAACACATGTTCCTCAACTCAAAAGTATACATTTGAACCTATATACCTTCAAAAATAGCCATTTATTGGCCATTAAACAGATGGTCTCAAATGAGAGTAAAATTTGCCCAGGGAACTATTTTGGAAGTGATCAGCTGATGGTATTCTGATGTCCTGGACAATAATTAGCCCTCCAATCAAAATCACGGGAAAAAAAATCAAATTGGTTGTTACAAAATTATTCTGGGAGCAAATGAGGACTGCAGATGCTGGAGATCAGAGCTGAAAATGTGTTGCTGGAAAAGCGCAGCAGGTCAGGCAGCATCCAAGGAGCAGGAGAATTGATGTTTCGGGCATGTGTCCTTCTTCAGGAAGAAGGGCTCATGCCCGAAACGTCGATTCTCCTGCTCCTTGGATGCTGCCTGACCTGCTGCGCTTTTCCAGCAACGCATTTTCAGCTCTGTTACAAAATTATTGTTTGAATAGATTTTCTGAGCACAAATCTGCTGCAGTTCCCATAATACGAAAGGGACGGCACTTCAAAAGTAATTTCTTGATTATAAAGTACATTGATGCATTCACTAGTGAAAAGTGCAATGCAATTGCAGTCCATTGTCCCCCCTCATGTGCTATGCGACACCTTCTGCATTTGTGATTTGAATGGATTATGATTAACTAACTACTCTCCTATTATTAATTCTAACTTCATTGCCATCACTTTAATGCTGGAATTACTTCCTGAAAAAAACAAATTGGGGTTGTACTTTAAAATGTCTGTCATAAAATATTACTGTTGATGGTTTGTGCAACAGAAAACACAGACCACCGTGCAGATATTTCATTGAGTGAAACAGGGCCTAACAACAAAAACAAGCACATTCTCCAACTAAGGTCCTGCTTTAAGAGAAACTGCAGCTGTTTTTCAAGCATAATTGATTATTTTTCAGGCAAACTACTCAGCTAATCATTCATGAACTATAATAGAAGATATGCAAGATAAAGATAATTCATAAAGTTTTAGTCGGTGGTACGGTGGCTCAGTGGTTAGCACTGCTGCCTCACAGCGCCAAGGGTCTCAGGTTCAATTCCAGCATTGGGTGACTGTCTGTGTGGAGTCTGCATGGGGATGCTCTGGTTTCCTTCCACAGTTCAAAGATGTACAGGTTAGGTAAATTGACCATGCTAAATTGCCTGTAGTGTTAGGTGCATTAGTTAGGAGGGTGGGGGTGGACTAGATGGGCCAAAGGGCCTGTTTCCACACTGTAGGTAATCTAATCTTTGGTAAATTGCCCATAATGTTAGATGCATTAGTCAGAGGGAAATGGGTCTGGGTGGGTTGGTGTGGACTGGTTGGGCCTGTTTCGACACTTTAGGGCATCTAATAAATGGAATATACTTCTTTTTACATCATTTAATACTCCATGTTAATGAAACTTTAAATTCTCACAGTCTGTTTCGCTCTAAAGTTTTTTTTTTACTCTTCTGTACTTTTAAATTTGGACTGAAATGAGAAAGTAACTGTTTTTAAATGGAAGGAATGTTTGGGGTTTGCTGCATACTTTGAAAGCAAGTAACCTGGCATTCACTGTAAGCATTGTTTGCACAGCTACTGGTTCTAACAGCAGTTGAAGTGTAATTTGCAGACAAGCCAATGTCGAAAGGATGTCTATAAAAAGAGCATTCATTAAAAACAGGCTACTAGTCAACAGACCAATGTCCTGTCATCTTTTCTCAGGTAGGTGAATGGCTTGGGAATGTGAATAATTTTCAGGCCTATTCACCTCATGAGCACTCTCTCTGTACTCTGCAATAAAAGCTACTTTTAGTATGAAGAAAACCAGTTTATCTTTTCCTCAGCAGTTGCTATGAGCTGTGACTTTTAATTAGGCATCAGTTACTGTTCTAGAAGTTTTGAGCTCTTCCCCAGTGCAAACCAGTGGAACTATCAGAAGGAAGACCAAGAAGCACATCTGATCAGCACAAGGACCATCTCAACAGATCCTGTGAACAGAGACCACTGAAGTAATTACATCGTCTTTCTCTCTGCCTGAAACCTTCATGTTTTGTTTTCCTGTCAGTGTCTGAATGGAGAGTATTTTTATAGGGACCAAAGTTTTAACAAATAGAGTCATACAGGTTATAGATTTATAATTGCTTACTTTTAGTTAAAGTCCATTTATTTGTAATAAATAAAAATTCTTGTTAAATACAGAAACCTGACCCATAGCTTTCAGTCAATTTCAATCTAAATGACAGGTAATTGAGGAATGTTGTGTACTTCTGTAAAATATTCAACTTTTGTGACAGCTGCATGAGTGGTGGGTTTGATTTCTAGTATGATGCATCTAAGTGCAATAACATATTGTCTAACCTCATGAGTATTTCCAGCACTTGCTGTGTTTTGTTTCAGATCTCCAGCATCTGAAGCATATTTTCATCTTTTTTAGTTGACTACATGTTACACTGGTGCAAATTTAAGAAAACTTTAATAAGTTTGTGCTGTTGGGGCTAAAAGTTGTCTGTTAGAATTTTACATTTCAAAATTGGGCATGGCAATCGGCCATGGTCTCTCCAGGTGGAATCCTGCAGAATTCAATTTTTCACTTGCTTATCTGAGTTTCAAACATAAATGTGCAGTGCTTCTGGAGCACAACTTCCAAAATTAGAAAATATAATTTCATTTGGTATTTAAGTATAGGCACTGTGTAGTAACTTATTTTATTGTGTTGTAAATAATGATGCAACTACCTGATAAACGTTAGCACTGCTGCCTCACAGCTCCAGGAACCCGGGTTCAGTTCCCGCCTCAGGCAACTGTCTGTGTGGAGTTTGCACATTCTCCCCGTGTCTGCGTGGGTTTCCTCCGGGTGCTTCGGTTTCCTCCCACAGTCCAAAAATGTGCAGGTTAGATGAATTGGCCATGCTAAATTGCCCGTAGTGTTAGATGTAGGGGAATGGGTCTGGGCGGGTTGCTTTTCGGAGGGTGTGGACTTGTTGGGCCGAAGAGCCTGTTTCCACACTGTAAGTAATCTAACTGTATCATCACAAAATAAAATGCAAGACAATTACTTGTGATTACTTTAAGCTTAATTATCCTGTCTCTCATTTCCCAGAAAATATCAATTTAATACTTGGTTTATCTTTTTGTTTTGTTACTATGCTATTTTTAGCTAATTTTACATGGAATTTAAAATGGAGGTGTAACTAAAGCAAACATGGACTGTTAACAATAATCCAGTCCTAAGATGCTAAATTACTGGATCTGCACCAGTCTGAATTCAACTTTATATCTCTCAAGATCAGTCATAGATTCTTCAATATCATTCTAATCGCTTAGTTCAAAATTACTGGTACCATGTGGCACAGTTTTCAACTTACTTCTCATTGTGAGGGTACAGCACATCATGCTTCAACATAAGGCTTTTATTGAAATTATCTGCCTATAGAGTGCATGTCTCATGATAGACGTTGCATGACTGTGGCAGGCTAGGACAGTATTGTGCATGATTGCATTTAAATCCCCCACTTTGTACAAAAACATGCATCCATTATCACATATACTTTAGCTATTGCAGTTACTAATGAAATATACAATTGTTTTTGTACTGTAACAATTCATTACCTTCAGTCTCTTCATGTGTACTGCATGCAAGATGATTAAAATCATTCTGGTCTCTTATGGTGTTGAATTTGGCTCTACATTTGCATAACATTGTTTCACAATGAAGTGTTGTTCCTGAGTAATTTAATGTTATTATAGTAGCTGCAGTTGTTTTACATTTTTTGGTGAGCTGTTGTTGACCACTGGGTCTGATGTGTAATGTGTGCATAGTGCATTCACCTACTTCTGATCAGCTGTCTGCAGTCAGGGAACAGACTCTGCAGTTAGGCGTATATGCTGGTAGTTACAATGGTATGTCTGGTTATTCACTTCCACCACATACAATTGAAGTGACAACTGCCCTACAGATTTTCCAAGTTGCTATTGGGGCAGGGTTTGTTAAGATGGTGGAATGCTTGTACCTTGAATGTTTCTCCATTGCTCAATGATTGAGCAGTTTTGCCAAAATGAAATTTGACTTTTTGACATTGCACTTTGATTTTTTTTGTCACTCACACCTATTACTGCTTTTGTCTTCAGTAACTGTTTTGCCAATGCTTTTTGTGTGGTATGACATTAATCCTTGTGCTGGATGCTTTCCAAGTCTTCTCTAGGTGTGTATTCTATTCAAGAATTGCCTTATATTCATCTTTGTGGGGCTTGTTCAATCTTTCAATGAATATTTTGGTGATTTTTCTCTGCCACTTCAGTCCTTCCATTTGACTGGGGATCAGTGAGGAGTGATGTGTTGAATTACCTATTCATTTGCAAAGAGATTGAATTCTTCACTTGTAAACAGAAGGCAATTGTTGTTCATGGCAAGTCGGAAGTGCCATAACGGGTGAAGTGTGCTTTTAGACATTCAACGATCTCAGCAGTAGTCATTGCAGGCAGCTGTCAAGATTAGAATGGTGCTGGAAAAGCACAGCAGGTCAGGCAGCATCTGAGGAGCAGGAAAAATTGACGTTTTGGGCAGAAGCCCTTCATCAGGAATAATTGAAGGCAGCTGGTCTATCTCCTCATTATCAGAATGGTAGTCTATTGTGATGAGATCGTCTGTTCTTAGGAATGTGAAGAGATCTGCTCCCAGCTTCATCCATGGTCTGTCTAGGATGTTGAATATCATAAGTGGCTCTCCGGCTTGCTTGGAACTCATTACAAAGCCCTGATCTGGCTGATATGGTTCCTGATTTGTTGTTCATGTTTGGCCAGTTAAGCACATCTCTTGCTTTCCTCAGACTTGATTCAATTCCTTAATGGTTTCTGTGAATGTGCTTTAGGATTGCTCCTCTCAACTCCTTCATAGTGATGACTATTTTCTGTCTTGAATTGACAATTCACATCGACATGCACAATACACTCTCACAGCAATAGGTGAGCTCTGGCTATCCTTGTATAGTTGGAGATTTGCATCTTGTTGGATAGTTTACTTGATCTGAGCAATATGCTTGTCTGCTATTTTCAGTTTCTCTGCCAAGTTGATAACTTCCAGAGTACGTTGAGCTGCTGTCAAAGCTAGAAGATTTCACACTCTGTCGTAGCATTCTCCCTTCCTTCATCAGGAAGGCTGCTGTCAACAGCATGTCTGTAATATGCCTCTGCTCCTCTTGCTTGAACGTCTCGTGATATTTCTGTAAATGGATTACGATTCTTTGCAGATGTTTTAGAGCAGATAATTACAGCTCGAGGAAAATGCTTTGAAGTGCTTTGTTGACTGTCATTTTACTCTTCCAAGAAGGTGTTGATGAGAATATTCACAAGAAAAGACAATGGTTAGTTTCTCTTCCTCAATTTGGAAATAACGCCTTTCTGTTTGTGTTAGAAACTCATTGACTTTGCTACTTTAGGGTTGTTTGAAGTCCTGCCTCACTGACATCATAATGCAGGGTGACCTCATCATTTACATTATAGTATTTCAACACTAACATTGCCAAGCCTAGTTGCTTGAGTTTAATAAATGTGTTCTTTTGTTCTTCATGTTCAGTGCCTCAATATCACTCTGCAAATGGGGTCATAAACTGGCATAATTGTTTATACTCTGACAACAAATTGGGCAAGAACTTTGCCAAATGTTTAATGAATCTAATGAATTGTTGTACTGTTTTCAATTCTGTTGGTTGCTTCATCACAGCCACAACTTGTCTTTTTGGAATCTGTCAAAGTATATTGTCCACCTACTTGACACGGAGCATCTTGAACTGTAATTTCATCTTGTTCAAATTCAGGTGCATCAGATTTTTATCATGGTCAGCAATAGTGTTGTCTCTCTATCTATATACTGGAAGACCAGCATCTCTTAATACTCTTCTGGAGCAGTGGACATGCCAAGGAGCGTGCCCAGCTGCCTGCATTTCCCTTGGCACTCAGAATGTAATTGGAAAGTAGTTGCTTTCATCCAGCTTCACAAACTTTGACCATCCTTTGCATCAAAAGTGGTGAAGATTTTATTCTTTGCAAGTTGTGACAAAAATTCCTTCATTGGTTGGCTTGAGGCAATGAGTTATCTTCAGGGCTTTATTTAGATTTGTTTGTGTCATTGCATACTCTCAGTTTTCCCAGTTGTTTTATTGCTATGATGCTGCTAGTCTGTGGGAATTATCATTTCTTTTGATCATTCCCTTCTTCTCCATCATCATCTGAGGAAAAAGACTCTCACTATCCAACCTATCTAACCCTCTGATTATCTTATACGTCTCAATGAAGTCACCTCTTAACCTTCTTCTTTCCAGTGAAAACAGCATCAAGTCCCTCATTCTTTCTTCATCAGACCTTCCCTCCATACCAGGCAACATCCTAGTAAATCTCTTCTGCACCCTTTCCGAAGCTTCCATATCCTTTTGATAATGCAATGACCAGAATTGTATGCAACACTCCAAGTGCAGCCGCACCACAGTTTTGTACAGCTGCAACATGGCCTCATGGCTCCAAAACTCAATTCCTCTACTGCTAAAAGCTAACACACCGTGTGCGCTCTTAACAAACCCATCAACCTGGGGGGCAACTTTCAGCGATCTATGTACATGGATACCGAGATGTCTCTGCTCATCTACATTACCAAGAATCTTACCATTAGTCCAGTACTCTGCATTCCTGTTACTCCTTCCAAAATGAATCACCTCACAGTTTTCAGCATTAAACTCCATTCGCCATCTCTCAGCCCAGCTCTGCAGCTATTCTATGTCCCTCTATAACCTGCAAATCCTTCAGCACTATCCATAATTCCAGCGACCGTAGTGTCATTCACAATTTGACTAACCCATCCTTCCACACCCTCATCTAGGGGATTTAAATTAATGACAATAGCAATGGCCCCAAAACAGATTCTTGCGATACACCACTAGTAACTGAACTCCAACCACCACCTTCTTCTTTCAACTTGCCAATTCTGATCCAAATCGCCAAATCACCCACAATCCCATGCTTCCATTTTTTGTACAATAGCCTATCGTGGGGAACCTTATCAAATGCCTTACTGAAATCCATATAGACCACATCAACTGATTTACCCTCATCCATCTGTTTGGTCACTATCTCAAAGAACTCAATAAGGTTTGTGAGGTACAAACTACACTTCACAAAACTGTGTTGACCATCCCTAATCAACTTATGCCTCTCTAGATGATTATAAATCCTATCTCTTATAACTATTTCTATCACTTTACCAACAACCGAAGTAACACTCACTGGTCTATAATTTCTAGGGTTTTCTCTACTTCCCTTCTTGAACAAGAGGACAACATTTGCTATTCTCTAGTCTTCTGGCACTATTCTTGTAGACAATGACAACATAAAGATCAGAGCCAAAGGCTCGGCAATCTCCTCCTTGGCTTCCCAGAGAATCCTAGGATAAATCCCATCTGGTTCTGGGGACTTATCTATTTTCTCACTTTCCAGAATTGCTAACATCTCCCTCTTTAAACGTCAATCCCGTCTAGTCTAGTAGCCTGTATCTCAGTATTCCCCTTGACAACATTGTATTTTTCCAGTGTGAATACTGGCGAAAAATATTCATTTAGCACTTCCCCTATCTCCTTGAACTCTATGCACAACTTCCCACTACTATCCTTGGTTGGCCCTAAACTTTCTCAAGTCATTCTTTTATTCCTGATATACCTATCGAAAGCTTTAGGGTTTTTCTTGATCCTATCTGCCAACGGCTTATCATGTCCCCTCTTGGCTCTTCTTAGCTCTCTCTTTAGGTCTTTCCTGATGAACTTGTATCTCTCAAATGCCCTGTCTGAGCCTTCACGTCTCATCCTAGCATAAGCATTTTTCATCTCCTTGACAGGAGATTCAACTTCTTTAGTAAACCACAGCTCCCTCGCTCGACCACTTCCTCCTTGCCTGACAGGTACATACTTATCATGGACACACAATAGCTGTTCCTTGAATAAGCTCCACATTTCAATTGTGCCCATCCCCTGCAGTTTCTGTCCCTATCCTATGCATCCTAATCTTGCCTAAGCAGTCATAGTTGCCTTTCCCCAGCAATAATTCTTGTCCTTCATTAAACACCTATCCCTTTTCGTTATTAACATAAACATAAGCAAATTGTGGTCACTATCACCAAAGTGCTCACCTACCTCCAAATCCCAGACGAGCCCCCAAACTGTTATAACATGAGGTAAACCGTCCTGCTTAAGTTAAAACCAGCAACACAGAAAAGATGCATCCCATGCAATAATCTGTAAAAATCAAGTTGCTACGAACTATTTAACGTAAAAGTTAACAACTTTATTACTTAAAGTATAACAGAGAATAATTAACGAACCACTATTTACAATTCATTTCTCTAACTTATCTTTTAGCTTCCCTTCTATAATGCTAGTCCAATAAAACTCCAGTTAAAATTTATAAAACAACACTTCTTATGTCAAAACCAGGCAACTGTAGATTCATGTCTTCGGATCTTCCTGTGTCTTTTTTTTTCACCTTGTTAGGAATTTCTACGTCACAGGTTACTGATTGAAAAGGGACTTTTAAGAGGGATATTTTTTCAAGTAGTCTCTCACATGCTAGGATGTGGCAGATTAGATTAGATTACTTACAGTGTGGAAACAGGCCCTTTGGCCCAACAAGTCCACACCGACCCGCCAAAGCGCAACCCACCCATACCCCTACATTTACCCCTTACCTAACACTACGGTCAATTTAGCATGGCCAATTCACCTGACCTGCACATCTTTGGACTGTGGGAGGAAACCGGAGCACCCGGAGGAAACCCACGCAGACACGGGGAGAATGTGCAAACTCCACACAGTCAGTCGCCTGAGGCGGGAATTGAACCCGGGTCTCTGGCGCTGTGAGGCAGCAGTGCTAACCACTGTGCCACCGTGCCGCCCACAAATCTCCCCTCAACTGTTCCATTTTCCCCGGCCTTATACTCCAGAGCATCAGATTGTGTCATTGACTTTTAAGATTGTCAATATACTCAGTTCAAACTTGATTGGAGTTTGATATGCTTCAGGTATAATTTAAACTGATTGGCCGAATTTGAATTTGTTTCAAACAATGAACAAATTGAGTAGTTTGACCCAGTGTTACATTGTTCCCATTTTTGAGTACTCTTGGTGCTGGTTCCAGTAGTTCTGCTGCTTTTAACTCTCTTAAAGGTATACCCATGGAGAAGATCCAAAATGGCAATGATCCAGTAGGTCTGAGTCTGCCTAAGACCCGGGCAAAGTGGGGTGCCCACCTTCACCTCACCTTGTAAATTATTCAGGATAGCTTTTGCCCAGCAGGCTTAGTCATTTCACATCAAACTTTAATAGTTTGAACCTTTTTATAAAAATAACTAAGGGCAAAAACTCCCGCAGCTCGCAACAGGCAGGGACGCCTCCCCACCTCCACTCGCAGCAGCAGGGTCATCCACGGCCACCTCGGAGGACTCACCTGCAGAGGCGAGCCTGATCTCCAAGATCGTCAAACTCCAGGAGAAGAGGAGGCCCGGTCCAGGTGGCAGCATGACCGAGAGGTCGAAATACTCGAGCAGCGCACTGGAGGGGCGGAGCAATGGGTCGCGCCCTCGGACACTGCTGCTGAGTCATCCGGGGGTCCGGTCTGAGCTCTGGAGCAATGAGCCCGGACCCTGGAGGAGTACATCGACGACCTCAATAATCGGGGCCTTCGGAAAAATATTCGGTTGCTGGGCCTTCCCGAACAGAAAGAGGAAGGCCAGCTTGTGGATTTCTTGGAGTGTTGGTTCCCACAATTATTGAAGTTGGAGTCACAGCTGGGCGGGGTGCTGGTGAAGTGGGCCCACCAGGTTGCTGTGCGTAGGCCCGGGTCGGACCAGCGCCCCCGCCCGGTTCTAGTCCGACTTCAATGTTATAAAGAAAAACAAATGTTCCTAGAGGCTTCCAAAGTCCTGGATCCCCAGGCCATGATGTATAAGGGCTCCAAGATAATGCTGTTTCAGGACTTCTCTCCAGTTGAGGCCCGCAAGAGGAGGGCATTCAATGAGGCGAAGAAGCATCTGAAAGACTTAAATATTCAATACTCCATGTGATATCTGGCAACGCTGCACTTCAGCCATGGAGGATCTGTATATAACTTTGGATCACCGGAGAAAGTAAAAGAATTCTTGGACTCTCTCAAATAGACTGCAGGACTTGAACTGTATGGATAAGGACTTTATTTTGCCCCCCCTTTGTTTACCCTTCTTTCTTTCTCCATCTTTCTTTTACTCATCTTTCCCTGGGGGAGGGGTGTGGGGGGGTGGGGGGGAGGGGGGGGGGGTGGACACTCACTTTTAACTCCTGTTTTATAAGACATTTGAATTTACTCACTCCATTTTGTAGTGCCTGGACTGAGGGCATGACCCTAGTTGGGAGAGGTTATGGTGGGTTTATTGATAGGTGGTTATGCCCCTTGGGAGCAAGGGGGAAAATCTCCTTTCAAATATGTTTTCCGTTATTTTTATTTAGTAGTAGTTCTTAATTGTATCGATTTAAAAGTTTTAGAGTTTTTTTTATTTGTGAATTCTTCATGTTCTTTACTCAGGGTGTTTTGGGTAGGATTCTTCCTCCTGGGGTCTCGGGCTTGCCTGGACAATCATGGCTAGCCATTCACATAGGTGGTGCACCTGGAATGTCAAGGGGAGCCATTCGTCAATCAAAAGGAAAAAGGTATTATCAAGTCTTAAAAAAGAAAGGGTTGATTTAGCTCTCTTACAGGAGACACATTTACTTGATAAAGAACATTCAAAGCTACAACAGGGTGGATTTGGTCAGGCATTCTTTTCATCTTTCAGCTCAAAAAGTAGGGGAGTAGCCATTCTTATTTGGAAGAATCTTCCTTTCTAAATGTTAAGCCCAATAAAAGATGAGTCTGGATGGTATGTATTGATCAAAACCCTAATACACGGAGAGAAATACAGAATTTTGAATCTTTATTGTCCCCCAGCACACCCTTTTAAATTTGTAAAGGAAGCATTCTCTAAGTTAATGGCTTTCATGGTCCGCCATATAAGTATAGGGGGAGATTTTAACTGTATTATTGACCCAGAGATGGATAGGATACCTAGGAGCACTACGGGTATATCTCTAAGATCTAGACAATTGGTGGATCTGAACAAGGAGCTAGGACTAGTAGATGTGTGGAGGTGTCTTCACCGCCAGGGTAGAGACTTTACTTTCTATTCTAACCCACATAAGTGCCATACCAGAATTAATATGTTTTTTGCCCCCTTGACCCTTTTGAATTCAATACTGTCTTGTAAAATAGGTAATATAACTAGTTCTGATCATGCCACAGTATATATGGAAGTTAAGACTAGGGATAATGGGATAAGCCCCCGACATTGGCATATGGATTCTTTCTTATTGAAGGACAGCAAATTTATAAAGTATCTTTCACAGGAATTCAAAACCTTCTGGGATATTAACTCAGGTACGGCTAGTAAGCCTTCGATGATGTGGGAGACCACTAAGGCATATGTTCAAGGCTTGGTCATCTCATATTCTGCACCCCAGAAAAGACAAAAGGGAGAACAACAGAGCCTGCTCGAGGCTCGCTTGAAGGCAGCTGAAATTGTGTACGTTGACATGCCCTCCATTACTAAGCTACAAAGGGTCACAGCCCTTAGGGCAGCCTTGAATACTGCACTTATCCAAATAGCAAAGAGGGAACTATTATTCGCAAAGCAGAGATTATTTGAATATGGCAATAAGCCTGGCAGATATCTAGTGTAGCTTGCCAAACAGAAAAAGGTTCCCCAAGCCATTATGTCCATTAGAGAAAGCGCTGGTACCCTGACTTGTGATTGTAAAAAAGATTAATACAGCCTTTAGAATGTTCTATTTTGAATTGTATAAGTCACAGGACTGTGAGAATAGAACTGGGAAGATGGAGTCCTTCTTTAAAAATTTGGCCCTTCTGGGCCTCACCTTGGAGCAGGTATCGATCTTGAATGCCGCCTTGACAATCCAAGAAGTACAGGATGTGGTTAGGTAGCTTCAGAGTGCAGAGCGCCTGGGCCAGACGGATTCCAGGTTGAGTTCTATAAAGAATTTATAGGGGAACTGGCTGGGCCACTCATAAATATGTACAATTACTCACACAGTTAGGGCTGCCTCCCACCTTCGTTCAGAGAAGCAAATATTTCTGTCGTTCTTAAGAAGGGAAAGGCCCCAGAAGATTGCTCTTCATATCCTTGTTAAATGTGGATTTTAAAATTCTTTCAAAAATGTTAGCATTAAGACTAGAGAGGGTTTTACCATTCATTATAAAAGAGGACCAGATGGGGTTTATAAAGGGTCGCAGGTCAACTAATAACATTAGAAGGGTCTTAAATATAATACAAGCCTGTCAACAGGGAACAATACTGGGTTTAGTTGTCTCCCTAGATGCAGAGAAGGCATTTGTTCGGGTAGAATGGCCGTATCTTTTCTATACATTGAAAAGGTTCCGTGTTGGAGAGGTCTTTACAAAATGGGTTTCAGTATTATATAATGATCCCAAAGCAGCGGTGATCACCAATGGCTTAAGTTCGGATAGCTTTAGTGTTGGCAGGGGCTGTTGTCAGGGATGTCCTCTTTCATCATTACTATTTACGCGAGTGATTGAAACACTAGCAGAAGCTACACGAACTGACCCTAATATAACGGCTCCGAGGGTTGGATCGAGCAAGCACAAAATTACTCTCTTTGCGGATATGTCCTCCTTTTCTTAAGTGATCCTTTGGCATCCGTGCCCTGCTTAATTCAACTGGTCAATTTATTCGGTATGTTCTCAGGTTACAAAATCAATTTTATGAAATCGGAGGCCATGCCGGTGGGAGGCCTTACCAGTATATCCAACTTACCGGATGGATCTTGCTTTCCCTTTCAGTGGTCACGAGAAGGTTTTCTGTACTTAGATATTTTTATTACTCCAGTATTTGGTCAGCTATATAAATCCAATTACGTACACCTATTAGAGAAAATAAGGCAGGACCTTCAACACTGGGGAGATCTCCCAATATCCTGGCTAGGCAGAGTAGCCTTAGTTAAGGTGAATATCCTACCTCGTCTTCTACATCCTCTGAGAATGCTCCCCCGATGCTGCCGAGACTGGCGTTGCATAAGCTTTATGGCTGGCTTGGTTCCTTTATTTGGAATCATAGACGGCCTCTTATCAAATTAGAAAAGCTGCAGCTCCCACAAGCAAGGAGAGGACTGGACTTTCCAGATTTCAGGAGGTACCAGTTGAGCTCCTTATTATCTTACGTAGCTGATTGGGTCTCTTGTGACCCACAATCAATTTGGTTAGATATTTATTCCTCCCAAGCAAAATGTCTCCTCATCAATCTATTATCTATGGACAAGATGAAAGCTATTATGAACTATTCTAAAAATCCTATTGTACTAAATACAATTAAAGCCTGGAGGACAATGCGACAAGATGAGGGTAATCTGCAAAAAATTTCCCCTTATACGCCTATAGTGGGAGCACCGGGATTTCAGCCAGGGTTAACAGATGCTACATTTAAAATTTGGAAGTCAAGAGGTATCGCCTGCTTGGGAGATCTATTCAATGGGGAGGTTGTGATGCCCTTTGAGCAGCTACACCAGAAGTTTGGACTGCCTAACAAGGACCTCTTTCATTTTTTTCAAATACGAGACTTTATACAGAAGAAGACCACACTGATAGTCAACCCTTACAAATCGGATAGGGAAAGGAGAGCATATGGTCAATGGGGCCGTCCTCGGTCAGTACTCTTTAACATTCACTATACAATAAGGTCTCGAAGGACATGAAATGACTAGATAAAACCTGGAATCAAGAATTAGGGTTGGAAATCTCTTTAAAAATATGGGAGGACGTCTGGGAAAATGCCAGGAAGATCTCTATCTGTAACAGAACTCGGGCTACTCAATTAAAGATACTTCACAGGGCTCACATGGCACCTGAATGACTCGCAAAATTCAAGGCAGGAACATCCCCAATGTGTCCTAAATGTCAAATAGAAGATGGCACTCTCACACATTGTCTATGGACATGCCATAAGATACGTAGGTATTGGGATAAAGTAGCAAAAGCCTTGAAGAGATTTTGGGTATGGAGATTAGATCAGATCCAATGTCCCCACTTTTGGGCTCTCCAAATGTTCCCTCCCTGGATGTATATGGGAGGAAATTATTTTCTATCCTCTCCTTTTGTGCGCCGAAAAATATTTTTGTGAATTGATATCCAAAGGCCCCTCAGGACTTTCAAACTGGCACAGGATAATCATGGAATATATCACTGACCTCTTCACGAATATGGTGCACCAAAAAATGGAATTATTTTATAAAGCTTGGCAGTCCTTTTTGAACTATATTGACACAGATATTTCGGCCATATTGTCCAGGGCTTTTGTTTAGCTGTGGTAATGGTTCTGGCCGGTTCGGGGACCCCGGGAGGAGGAATCCCATATAAATACAGGTTCTATTATTACTTGATATAAATCTATTTTGAGCATGTATCTAGTTATTTAATTACTTTGTTGTTTATTGTTAGTAATGTTTGATATCCTATTTTATGTTTTGGTTGTTGGTAGAATAGATTAGTAGTCAGTTGGGTTTTATTCTTTTTTTATTTATTTCATTTTATATTGGTGCTGTTATCATATTGTAAAGTGGAATACTCTTATTTGTATTATTTTTGTAATTTTGTAAAAAAATCTCAAAAATGTTCTTTTTCAATAAAAATACCTATAAAAAAGGGTATATCCACATGTTCATAACACTTGAAACCATATTTCTGACCTCACTACTCTCAACCTCTTATATATACTAACTACAATTTAGGTTCCCATCCCCCTGCTGAATTAGTTTAAGAGAATTAGCAAATGTCCCACCAGCATATTGGTACCCCTCTGGTTCAGTTGTAGGTCATCTTGTTTGTAGAGGTCCCACTACCCCAGAATAAGCCCCAATTATACAGGTATCCGAAACCCTCCCTCCTGCACCATCCCTGTATCCACGTCTTAAACTCTTCTCTCTCCCTACTCCTCACCTTGCTAGCTGGTGGCACGGGCAACACTAGAGATAACAACTCTGTTTATTCTAGCACTAAGCTTCCACCCTAGCTTCCTGAATTTCTGCCTTAAATCCCCATCCCTTTTCCTACCTATGTAGTTAGTGCCTATGTGGACCACGACTTGGGGCTGCAGCCCCTGCCCAACAAGAATCCCGAAAACACAATCAGAGACATCACGAACCCTGGCACTTGGGAGGCAACACACTAACCATGAATTTCTCTCATTCCCACAGAACCTCCTATCTGTCCCCTTAACTATGGGGTCCCCAATAACTAATGCTCTTCTCATCTCCCCCCTTCACTTCTGAGCAATGGAGACAGACTCTATGCCAGAAATCCGTACCCCATGGCTGACCCCTGATAAGTCGTTTCCCCCCCCCCCCCAGTGTCCAAAATGGTATACTTGTTATTGAGGGAACGGCCACAGGGGATCCCTGCACTGCCTGCCAGTTCCCTTTCCGTCCCCTGACTGTAATCCATCTGTCTCTTTCTTGCACCTGAGAGGTGACTACTTTCCTGTAACATCTCTCAATGACTCCCTTTGCCTCCCGAATGATCTGAAGTTCATCTAGTTCCAGCTCCAATTCCCTAAAGCAGTTTTTGAGGAGCTGCAGTTGGGTGCACTTCCCACAGATGAAGTTCGCAGAGGCATTACTGGTGACCGACCTCCCACATTCTGCAGAAGAGACATTCAATTGCCCTAACTACAATTCCCACTATTCTTAATTCCCAAAGAGACTGTAGAAAAATAAAGAATTAAAAAACAGGGTAACCTTACCTTACCGAACAGAACCTTTACTTTTGGTTAGAGGAGGAGGATGGGCGGGAGACATGACCTAAGTAGTGTTTCAGGTAACGCAATCATCGAAATATATTACTTCATTTACTCAGCAGTCCTGTGTCTGCTCCTGTTCAGCATGTGCTCCGCCGATTCACGAGGTAAGTTTATATAATTTTAAACTTACCTTCCTGGCAGGCCCCTGGTCCTCGCTGTTGCTCCTCCCATTGCTGCTGCTACTGGCAAAATGAAGGTGTATTGTGATTCCCCAGAATCTTCAGCTGTGATTTATTCACTGACCATCTCTACCAGCTTGTTGTGCTTCTTTTTTCAACATACCTTCAAAGCTATAAACCTTAATTTTATGTGACACTGTTTCAAATACCATTTGGAAGTCCAAATATTTCATTAGACATAAGCTTAAGTTCAAAGTTTTACATTAAAGGGAAGGCACTTTTGAGTTTGCTTATTAGAATCAGATGGGTGGGCATCAAAACTGGGGATACTATTTACCAGGGCTGAAATTGTTGGGAGCTGATGATTCCTGAACTGAACCTGCTCAGTTGGAGCAGACAGAAAGGACACTTATCCTGAGCAAGTGAAATGGCCTTTTAAGTGTACTTTTTCTAGGTGGTGATGACTTCATTAGAATGCAAATACTGTTTGCACTCATCATCCTCAGCAGGTGTGAAGTGAGCAAGTAATTAGCTAGTGCTTTTGAACTGTCCAAGATTATAATTGCACACAAATCTTTCGCCTGTTTTTCAATACAGACTAAACTTGAATTTGTAAACGTAGGAACAGTCAGGAGACAAATAACATCATAAAATTTAAATGATCAGTTTGCTGAAGGATTGTCAGATTTAATCATTACGTAGCTGAATACAACATGGCATGCAACTTTGCACAGGACGTGCTGAGCTAGCTAGCCTCTGTCAGAGTTACAAAATAAGCATTTTGACAAGTCTGTTTGCCAAATGAAGGTGACTGTGGCAATGATCTTTTATCTATTTGGCTTCTTCTAGGCTAGAGTTGGACATATTTCCAATATTCTGCAAGTTGCCATCTAGGGTTGGACAAGTAAGGTCATTGATGCTGTCTCTTCATTGATTATTAACTGCAGTTCATTCTATTTTGCTAGTAGAATTAGATAAAGGGAGCACATAACTTCACAAGGATAATAGCTTCCCCACCATGATGTTTCTTTCAGTATTAAGTATGCATGAGCGAGATTTCTATAGATTGTGAGGATCGTACATATTTTTCAACCCCATGAGTTAGGTTTAGGGTTCGGGTTCACGATAGATCCCGAGCCTGCCCACAGTTGACATTGGGCAAAAGTGAAGACTGCAGATGCTGGAAATCAGAGTCTGGAGTAGAGTGGTACTGGAAAAGCACAGCAGGTGCATTATCCAAGGAGCAGGAAAATTGACATTTCGGGCAAAAGCCCTTCATCAAGTTGACATTGGGTGAGTGGCAAAGATTGGGGTGTGTGGACATGATGAGGACATTGGGATATGAGGTAGCATGGAGTCATAAAGGGAATGAAAATGCGTGGAGAAGGGAATGGGGCATGTCTAGAATAAGAAATAAGGGTTTATTCATTTTTTTAAAAGCAATGAATAGGAAATCATGGAGAATTAAGGCCGGCCTTCTAACCAGCTCACATGTACATTCTTACTCCGTTGTGACCATCTCTGTCTGCTTCTGCAGTTGGTGGGCCATATTAAGTCCTGATCCCAGCTGCCTCTTGAATGTCCAGTTGCAGACTGTTCAATCATGGCTTAGATATCACTGATGCCTGGCTGACATAGTGGAGTGATAGAAGTAAATGAATGAATTATGTCATTGTGAAAGAGAACAGCAAATTCTTGATCATAAATCCACTGCCACTACCCAAGGACAGTGCCTCAGTAACCTAGTATTGTATTGGAGGAGTGATTGCTTGGACTGCTATAAGACCCCTCACACTTTTTTTTAAAACACTGTGATCAGCAGTTGTGTTGACAGCAAACTAACCTTGCAAGACTTCAGCCTGACCTTGTACTGCTTTGTTTTGAGTTGTTGAGATGAAGTTAAGATGTGGAATATCAGGTACTGAATCGTGGATGTGAATCTCATATGTGTTGATGAAGTTGACTGCCACTTCCCGGTTGGAAAGAATTGATTCTAGTCTGTGCAAAGGCCAAGTGGAAAATTCATGCCAGAGTCTTCTGTGCTGCTTGACATCGTTTGTAGGCTTTTGATAGGATTCTCAGGACACCAATCATTTTGTGTGCATTCTTATCAGCCCTCATTTGCTTCATTAAAAAGCTCGCCAGAACCTCTGTAGGAGTAGTCATGCACAATCTTTGCCAGTTTCCTCCCACAGTCCAAAGATGTGCAGGTTAGGCGGATTTGCCATGGGAAATGCAAGGTTACAGGGGTGTGTCTGAGTGGGATGCTCTTCAGAAGGTTGATGTGGACTTGATGGAGCAAATGGCCTGCTTCCATTCTGTAGGATTTCTATGACATTGTGATAGCGTGTGTGAGTAGTTAATTCCTTTTACATTTGGAAACTTGTTGATTTTGGATCCATATCTTTGTGAATAAAGGCACAGACTACATCATTAAAGATCTTTTAACATGGTACAGTTTCCAAAATTAGCTTGAGGTGGTTCATGGTTATAAATTTTTACCTCTGCATTGTTGCTATAGATTCTTTTAAAAGGACAATATTTTTACATTGGTTTCTACAGTAAATTTCCAGAGCAAAGAATTTGGTTTACAAAAACATTTTCCCCCCAAAAAATGAATCTCATAAAATGAGAAGGCAGTTGTTATGGATGGGAGGTAACAGTGCTGAACCAGGATTGAAAAATATTCAATGCGATTTAAATATGTAAGAATGTATGTATTAAATAAATTTTAAATGCAATATTTAAAAGATTACCAAGGACCAAACATGCATCCATCCAAAACATTTTTGCCAAAGTTTCCTATATAAAGTAGCACTGACAATTAAATGCATTAGTTTGATCACCAGGAACAGTGGGGAACATATATCTCATCCTCACCAACCTTTTAAGAGGAGGTGAACAATTCATGCTGACAAATGACTGGGAATGTCTACTATGAATTCAAAAGGACATTTGATATTACATCATGTTAAGCAACGACAAACAACCATTAAACCCACAGTAAAAATTCAAACTATAGAAGGAAAACAATTTTGTAAGAAACATGAATAAAGTAACACTGTTCAAAACAGTTTTATTTCTGAGGTTAGACATTTTTTTGGGATGGTATAACATACTACCATTTATGAACATTCTCTGGTTGAATATTTTTATTGTTCCTGAGTATTCCAATAGCAAAGAGCATAGATTGGATCAAATTAAGTCAAAATTCCTCAATTTGCAAAAAAACGCCTCTTCCTTACCTTTAATATAATTTACCAACTGAGTTGATACATGTCTTAAATAATAATACCTCACGATAGTGGCTATAATACCAACTGGTTGGCTTGTGTTAAAACAAATATTTTTTCATGTCTCATAGAGACTTGCTCAGAGTGCCACTCAATAGGTTAACTAATTTCACAGTTTATGATCAAATGTTAATGTCTGCTTATTTAGCAGGAGGTGTGTAAGCTGGTTTTCCTTTGGATATTGGCAAAAACTGTTAAGGATGCAGATCAGAAAGGAGAGCTCAAGATAAATTTATGGTCGGAGCAGTGGGTTCTGCAGTAGGTGGAGCAGATTTGCACCTTCACTGCATTGGCATCAAGCATTACCAATGACATGCTGAGAAGAGAATCAGACAGTTCATGCAGCTGTAACAGAATCCTTCTGATTTTCCTCTTAATTAAGCTAACAAATTAAAGCAAGTGGAGTTATTAACAGAAATGATCCTCCACCTTATCTGGTTTTACTGTCTGTGCTAAATATATCAACAATAAGGCGCAAATTTATTCCGACGTCTGAAAGTGAAATCACCTTCATGAAAATCTGGTTAATAATTGTCCATTTCTTTGGAGATAGGAGATTTAGAACTTTTGTATGCACCATTTCGGCATCATGTTTACTTTTAAATTTGATGGGAAGTGGGCATTGATAAGACAATGATTTACTTAATTCTATCCATTTGTTGCTGATTACCTTTGAAAATGTGATGGTGAGTAGTCCTTGTGCAAGATATCCACATACAGATGATGAAGGAATAGTGGTATACTCCCATCTCAGTATGGTGTGTGACTTGGATGGGAACTTGCAGCTTTTGGTGTTGCTGTGCGTTTGTTCTTCCAAATCACAGGAAGTTACTGTTGAAGGAAGCTTGACAAATTACTGCATCTAGTAGATGCTGCAGTGTGCACCATCAGTGGATTTGTCATTCTAAGGTTTAATGGTGTCCAGGTGTTGCTATGCTGATCCAAGGCATATCCTTAAAGAGAAGTTGTTAATCTTGATGTGATTTAAGTCATTGTGCTGGCAGTTTTAAAAGCGATGAAAGAATTGTCACATGTTTTTGAACTAGTGATCTTTTACACAACGTGTTATGTACTGAATCATTTTTCTTCTTAAAAGGAAATGTACAGTATTCTATTTGTATTTGTTGTATGCTGTGATGAAATCCTCTTATTGTGTCCATTGTTTTCCTTTTGTATTCAGCAAGCCATCAATCTAGGATTTCATGGCACACTTAGTTCAAAGTCTTTTATTTTTCATTCAATTTATTTTCATTACAATTTCTAACACATCATAGACATGCATGTGTAAAATAAAGTTTTCCTCCTGGAATAGCAGTAGTTTGAGCAGTTGAAACAACAGTCAGAAGCCTGAATAAGAGAATGAATCAGGTATCACACAACTACTTTGATTCAATGAGCCCATCTATAAAATGAATGCTATGCTCCGCCAACATTTTGAACCAAGTCTTGTTAGCTGACAATATTTGTTTCTGTCCAGCAATGGAGGAGGCAACTACTACAGCACTTTCAATAAGTCACTCAGCACAAGTTGGATTTACCGATCAGGGGTCCAAAGGAGATAGCAAGTAAGGATGTGAACGAGTTGGGAGGTCATGTTGCGGCTGTACAGGACATTGGTTAGGCCACTGTTGGCACATTGCATGCAATTCTGGTCTCCTTCCTATTGGAAAGATGTTGTGAAACTTGAAAGGGTTCAGAAAAGATTTACAAGGATGTTGCCAGGGTTGGAGGATTTGAGCTAAAAGGAGAGGTTGAATAGGCTGGGGCCATTTTTCCTGGAGCATTGGAGGCTGAGGGGTGATCTTATAGAGGTTTACAAAATCATGAGGGGCATGATAAATAAACAAAGTCTTTTCCCTGGGATGGGGGAGTCCAGAACAAGAGGGCATAAGTTTAGGGTGAGAGGGGAAAGATATAAAAGAGACCTAAGGGGCAACTTTTTCACGCACAGGGTGGTACATGTATGGAATGAGCTGCCAGAGGAAGTGGTGGAGGCTGGTACAATTACAACATTTTAAAGACATTTGGATGGGTATATGAATAGGAAGGGTTTGGAGGGATATGGGCCGGGCGCTGGCAGGTGGGACTAGATTGGGTTGGGATATCTGGTCGGCATGGACGGGTTGGACTGAATGGCCTGTTTCCATGCTGTACATCTCTGTGACTCTATGAGACAAGGGTAGGTTCATGGTAAAATTTCTGGTTTTTGAGCTGTGTTGCTGAGAAGGCCAAGTATTGTGAGACAAAATTGGAAAAGAAATAAAAAATAGTTGAATATATTTGCTATTAGAACTCCAGCAGAAATTGTTCTAACAGTTATTCCACAGCTAGGTTTCTAAACCCTTGCTACAAAAATTGTGGATAATGTAATAGCTCACAAGAGGCCAGGTGCCACTATTGCATCAGTATAACTAAGAATGGGAATGGAAAAGGCCATACTTTTCTTTTATACAAAGCAAGATTAGAAAACAGGGGAAAATGTCAGAAAAGAACTACCATGGTGGAGATGACTGTTAGCAAAAAGCTGGAGTAATGCCTGTACTGGAAAGCAATCTACTGAATCTAGGGGAGTGTGCTCCCAGGATCGGAGGATGATTGACTACAACAGGAGTAGTCAGTGAGGTAGTCTGTGATGTGACAGCTCTGGAGAGAGGGGTTGAAGGCAGAATTGGCGAAAGTGAGGGATTATAATTATAAAAATGAGGAACCTGGGTCTCGGGGTATTATCGCTAGACTATTAATTCAATGACAAGGTCTAGCGATAGTTGCTGAAAAATCCATGGAACCTGTCTTAATCCCAATGATAGTGGCTATGTGGTGTTTGATCACTGGCTTTTAACGAGATCTACCGCACATTTAGTTCTAGGTGTTAGAAGTAAGTTGTACATGTATTGTACATCTTATTGTTCTAACTTTGTGCAGTAATATTTATTCAAAACCATGGAATCTTGAGGCTTTATTTTTTTAATAAGTACCTGGATCTCTCTCTATCTAGTTTTTCAAGACAAAGTTTTTGTGGGTCTCTAACCAGACTTAAGAAAGTTGGTGGTCATGTTGAGCACCATAACAAAGTCAGCAATCTTCAATGCTAATAACATCATTTGTGGTCTCATCTGCCTTTGCAATCCTATAATGAGACTGAAGCATTGATAACGAATTATGAACTGCATTAGGGAATAGTCAAGAGCAGATGTATTCCTTTGCTTTTGTTTCCATTAGTGGAATATGCTAAAGTGTGTATTTCATAGTACATTGACACTTTAGGAAAGAAACCTTTAGTAAGGTAATGCAATCATGATTTTATTTTTGGCTTTTACAGCACTCGACCTGAATTTCAATTAAAATTTCTTGTTGCTGCCTTTATCGTATAATAAACTAATACATTTTAAAGATTTCCAACTAAAAACTGCCTTCCCTGAAATCATTGTGAAGCTTTAATACATTTTGTATAAATTGTGAAATGGTTCTGTAATTTATTCAGATTTAATACCTACTTTTCAAAAATGTAGTTGTAAGAAGTCAGGTTTGAGAAACATTTAGAGGCAACCAGCTCTTTTATTGTATGCTTCATTTACATATTTATTTGGAAATTATTTTGGATGCTTTATGGCCTTAAAACTTCACAACAAATTTTTTATACGCCAAGATTAAAATGCTTATATAAATTTCTGAACTTACTAGTTTTCTTATCTATAATGATCTGTAGCTTCATTTCGGCATTGAATTTACACTGCAAGGTTTAATGCCTATGTTAGCATGATTGACATCAACAGGTATAACCTATCTTTGATGCCATTATGATTTGGTGACATATATTTTTGCCAGCATTTGACATCAGTGGGCATTTTGATATTTGGAATAGTGCAATTGTCTTTTGCCTAAGAAATGAGTTAACTGTTGTATAAATGGGAAAACCACAGCAAAAACAGCAGCTATCATATATTGGAACTGAGCCATCACCAAATTATTAGTGCAAGCATGCAGTTGCCCTTTAGCAATGTAAGGTATTGTTGCCAAGCAACAAAGGATGCTTTGCTCAAATTGGCAAGCCTCAAAAGGCCATTGCTGCTGCTTCACTTGGAATGTAAATGCCCGAATCTAATAAATCTGTGTGGCTCACATCTGAGGTAATAATTATCAGTCTGAACAATGCAAATCAGCACAAACAAGAATGGGTTCTGGGAGTAAGTAACTGGTGGCTGGCTTCACTTTGAATTAAGTAACAGGGATATTGATATTTTTAGCAATACAGTTGTGGATTCAATAAAGGGTATTCCTATTTTTTTTTGTCTAGCTTTTATACCAAGCAAGGATCTTTATTGCTGTTGTGATCAGATTACCTTGGAAAACAGTTTGAGTAATTGACCATTTGCATAGGCCACTGAGTCTGGCATCTCATCATCATTCATAACATTGGTCTCAGTAAATGAAAGGCTTTGCCAGGATTTTGAAAGAAATTTGGAAGAGCATTCCAAACAATCCTGATGAATTCTGCAGTCTATCCTGCTGTCACTTGAGGATGAAACAGGACTGAGGAGAGTTGGAAGCAGGTTGCCTTTGTACCACTTCTATATCACATAGGATCAAAAAAATTAGAAGCAAGCCTAGTCATTCAAAACATTATTTTTTAAAAACTACTTTGAGTGGACAAAGAAAAACATCGGGTGAGATATTTTCTTATCAATTCTGCAGACATTTCATGGTCCTTTTGAGGTTTGATCTCCAGAAACTGCGTATATTTAAAATGAGGCCTTTCTCCCCTCTTGACTGGACTCGAGCAACACCTAACTGAGATGATTTGGATTTTGTTGTTGTTGGTTATGGAAGCTTGCTGCATACACTGTCTGCCAAATTTCCTCCATTACAAGAGTAGCTCTGCATTTTCATTGTTTTGCTGCCTGTAAAGTACTTTGGAATATTCTGAATTTGTGGAAGACATTATGTAAGTGAAATTTCTTCTTTGCTCACAATAAGGTCAAGGAGTATGTAGGGTTGAATAGTATTTTGGCAAAGTATCAGTTTTGTCATTTCTTGGAGGGTTTCCCTTTGTGAGGACAATGAGATTTTTTTGCTATATCTTCCCAAACTTGCTGGTTGAATTTATATCATACCCCAATGGTGTTCCTCTCCTCTGATAATAGAAACAAACTATCATCTCATTGTAGCTTCAAGAAAGAGTCATGCACCAGATAGATCAAAATGGACTGGCAAGAGGGTCAGTGCCATCTTTAAATGTTGGCTGATCACCAATCTCGCATTGTGGAGACAACGCTTCAGTGGTGTGTAAATTGTTAGAATTAATCCTGAGAGATCAGGTGAACTTAGACAGGCATGGTATTGTCTGGGTTAGTCAGCATGGCTTTGTTAAGGGAAGGTCAGACCTTTACAAATTTGATTGAAATCTTTGGGGAAGTGACAAGGTGGGTCGATGAGGGTAGTACAGCGGATGTTGTCTACATGCATTTTAGTAAAGCATTTGACAAAATACTTGGAGATGATGAGAACTGCAGATGCTGGAGAGTCAGACCTCCACTCTTTATCCAGTTTGACAAAAGCCCCAATGCCAGACTGGTCAAAAAAAAGTAAAAACCCATGGGATACAGAATAATGTGTCAATTAGGATCCAAAGTGTAATGGTTCTTGTGAGTGAGCTAGGGAAGGGACCTACAATATAATATCTCACATGGTGTTCTCCAGGACTCTGTGTTGGAATTCCTACCATTTGTTTTATATTTTAATGATTTGGATTAGAATATGGGGGGCACAATGGGAATTTCACAGCTATTGTGAAAACTGACTGCATAGTAGGTACTATGGAAGACAGCTGTGAGCTCCAAAACACTTTGGAATGGTGGTGTAAGCAGGAAAGTGGCAGATGGAGTTCAACTCTGATATGTGTGAGGTAATGCATTTTGGGAGATCAAACAGTAAAAGGGAATAAACAATAAGTGGACATCTAATGAGAGACTTCGATGAAGTGAGAATTCTTGGTGTACCACAGGTCCCTAAGTGTAGCAGTACAGGTAGATAAGGTTATCACAAAGACATATGGAATAAACTGCACCTTAAGTGCTGTAGGCTGCAGGGCTATGGGTCATGTGCTGGAAGATGGGATTAGAAAGGGCGTCTGGGTGTCTTTGGGTCAAAATGGACAAGATGGGCTGAATGGCCCCTTTCTGAGATGTATTATTTCTATAATTTATTTGTTGCATTTTTTATTTTGTGGGAGCATGACTGAGAGATCCCACCAGGTCATCTGGCACTCCCTGGAAGAAATCAGTCTCTCAGATGTTCAAGCAGTTGTTGCCTTCACAGGCACCGGGAGAGGATGCCACTTTCAACCCCGCTCACACCACCTCCCCCACACCAACTCCACCCCCACCCCCCCCCCCACACACACACACACTCACACAAACACTCACACTCACACACACACACTCTCACTCTCTCTCTCACACTCTCTCTCAATCTCTGTCTCACTCTCACTCTCTCACACACAACCCCAGACTCCTGCAGGTCTCATGTCCTGCTTAAGCAGCTCATGCAGTTTAATTTCAGATAGATACTTTATTGGCACTGCACTTTCACACCAAGAAAATGGATTCGAGAGCAAAGGACTCTGCCTTCCTGTGACACAAACACACCCTGAGGGGTCTTTCAGCTGCATCCTCTCCATGAGTTGGCTGTCCCAAGCCTCTGCTCCTGGATAGGGGGGCTTCCTGTCACTCCTGCTCTTTTCCCATCAGCCTTTGCCTCCTTAGCAAGGCAGTCACTGTGAGCAACATCCCTCCCATAGCTCTCTGCAGGACCTTAAGATGAGAACAAAGAACAAAGATAATATACAGCCCAGGAACAGGCCCTTCAGCCCTCCAAGCCTGAGCCAATCCAAATTCATTGTCTAAATGTATCCCCCAATTCCTGAGCATCTGTATCCCTCTGCTCCCCACCTACTCATGCATCTGAACAAACGCACCTTAAATGAATCTACCATACCTGCCTCTACTACCTCTGCTGGTTCCAGGTGCCTACCACCCTCTATGTAAAGTACTTGCCATGTATATCCCCCTTAAACTTTTCATATCTCACCTTGAACGCATGACCTCTCATTATTGAATCCTTCACCTTGGGAAAAAGCTTATTTCTACCTACCCTGTCAATACCCTTCTTGATTTTGTAGACCTCAATCAGCCCCCCATCTCCTTTTTTCTAATGAAAACAATCCTAATCTAGTCAACCTCTCTTCATAGCTAGAACCTTCCATACCAGGCAGCATCTTCGTAAACCTTCTCTGCACCCTCGCCAAAGCATCCACATCCTTTTGCTAATGTGGTGACGAGAACTGCACACAGTTTTCTAAATGCAGCCAAATCAAAGTCTTGTACAATTTTAATATGACCTGCCAGCTCTTATATTCAATACCCTGTCCAATGAAGGCAAGCATACCATATGACTTCGTGACCACTCTATCCACCTGTGCAGCCATCTTCAGGAACAATGGACCTGAGCTCCCAGACCTCTCTGCCCATCAACTTTTCCCAAGGCTCTTCTGTTTACAGTATAGTTCGCTCTAGAATTAGACTTCCCAAAGTGCATCACCTCATATTTGCCTGGATTGAACTCCATCTGCCACTTCTCCACCCAACTCTCCAGTCTATCTATATTATCCTCTATTCTTTTACAGTCCCCTATGCTTTCTGCTACTCCACCAATCTTCGTGTCATCTGCAAACTTACTGATCATACCAAAAATGCCCCATTCCAGATCATTTATGTATATCACAAACAACAGTGGCCCAACACTGACCCCTGTGGAACACCACTGGTCACCTTTCTCCATTTTGAGAAACTCCCTTCAACTACTACTCTCTGTCTTCTGTTGCTCAACCAGTTCTTTATCCACTGAGCTCGAACACCCTGCACACTATGTGACTTCACTTTCTCCATTGGTTTACCATGAGGAATCTTATCAAATGCCTTACTAAAGTCCATGTATATGACATCAACAGCCCATCCTTCACCTATCGACTTGGTCACTTCCTCAAAGAACTCTATTAAGTTGGTAAGGCACGATCTCCCTCGCACAAAATCTTGTTGCCTGTGACTGATAAGCCCACTCTTTTCCAAATATAAATAGATTTTATCCCTCAGTACCTTCTCCAGCAACTTTCCCACCACTGATGTCAAGCTTATTGGTCTGTAATTACCTGGAATATCCCTACTACCCTTCTGGTACAGGGGGACAACATGAGCAACCTTCCAGTCCTCCAGCACCTCACCTGTTTTATCCCTCAGTACCTTCTCCAGCAACTTTCCCACCACTGATGTCAAGCTTACTGGTCTGTAATTACCTGGAATATCACTACTACCCTTCTGGTACAGGGGGACAACATGAGCAACCTTCCAGTCCTCCAGCACCTCACCTGTGTTTAAGGATGCTACAAAGATATATGTCAGGGCCCCAGCTATTTTCTCTCTCTCCTCCCTCAGCAACCTGGGATAGATCCCATCCGGTCCTGGGGATTTGTCCACCTTAATATCCTTTAGCCTACGCAACACATCTTCCCTCCTTTTGTTAACGTGATCCAGATTAAACAAATGTCTATCTCTAATCTCAACATTCATCTTGTTTCTCTCCTCAGTGAACACTGATGCAAAGTAATCATTGAGTATCTCACCCATTTTCTCAGGTTCGACACACAGCCTTCCATCCTTATCCTTTAATGAACCAACCCTTTCTCTGGTTACCCTCTTGCTTTTTATATAAAAATAAAAGGCCTTGGAATTCTCCTTAATTCTGCTCACTAAAGTTATTTCATGACCCCTGTTAGCCTGCTTGATTCTTCGTTTAAGATTGGCCCTACTCTTCCGATATTCCTCCAGGGCCCGTTCTGTTCTTAGCTGCCGAGACCTTATGTATGGTTCCTTTCCCTCTTGGCCAGTTGCACAATTTCTCCTGTCATCCACGGCTCACGAATCTTGCCTTTCCTATCCCTGATTTTCAAAGGGACTTGCCTATCCTGCACAATCTTCAACCTATCTTTGAATGCCTCCCACATATCAAATGTGGACTTCCCTTCAAATAGCTGTGTCAAATCCACATTTCTGAACTCCTGCCTAATTTTGATCTAATTAACCTTGGCCCAGTTTTGTACTCTTACCCTTAGGATCACTCTCATCTTTGTCTAGGAGTATTCTAAAACTTACAGAATTGTGGTTTCTATTCCCAAAGAAATCCCCCACTGCAACTTCTACCACCTGACCTGGCTCATTCCCCAATACCAGGTCCAATATGGCCCCTTCCCTAGTTGGACTATTGACATACTGCTCTCGAAAACTTTCCTGGATGCCCCTTACAAACTCTGCTCCATTCAGACCTCTGACACGAAGTGTATCCCAGTCAATGTTGGGAATATTAAAATCTCCCATCGCCACTACCCTATTGCCTCTACATCTTTCTGTTTACCTATTTATTCTTCTACCTCATGTTCACTGTTGGGAGGCCTATATTTCAGCCCCACCAATGTAACTGCACTTTTCCTATTTCTCAGCTCCACCAATAACGCCTCACTGCTCAAGCCCTCCATAGTGTCCTCCTTTAGCACAGCAGTGATATCGTCCCTGACCAGCAATGCAACTCCTCCCCGCTTTTACTTCCCTCCCTGTCCTGTCTGAAGCATCTATATCCTGGAACGTTTAGTTGCTAATCATGTTCTTCCTTCAACCAATTCTCTGTGATCGCAATAACGCCATACTCCCAGGTACCAATTCGAGCCCTACATTCATTTGCCTTACCCACTATACTCCTTGCATTAAAGTATATTCAGTTCAGGCCGTTAGTTCTTTTGTGTTCATTTGCTCTCTGCCTACTCTTCTCCTAATTTTGTGATCCTCACAGTCTCCAGTTTCCACTTCACTGTCTCATAGTCTTCTGTTTTGGCTCCCAGCCCCTTGCCACATTAGCTTAAAGCCTTCCCAACAGCAGTAGCAAAAACTCCCCCAAGGGCATTAGTTCCAATCTGGTTCAGGTGTAGACCGTCCAATTTGTAATAGTCCTACCTTCCTCAGAACCAGTCCCACAAATCTGAACCCATCCCTCCTATACCATCACTCAAGCCACTTGTTCATCCTTCCCATTCTTTCATTTATACCCTGGCTAGCACATGGCACTGGTAGTAATCCTGAGATCACTACCTTTGAGGTCCCCCTCTTTAGCTTCTCTCCTAGCTCCCTGAATTCTGCTTTCAGGACCTCATCGCGTTTTTTACTTATGCACCAAGACAACTGGCTGTTACCCTCCCCTTTCAGAATTCTCTCCAGCCGATTGGTGACATCCCTGACCCGAGCACCCGGGAGGCAACATACCATCCGGGAGTCCCGTTTTCGGCCACAGAACTGTCTATCTACTCCCCTCACAATAGAATCCCCTATGACTATGGCCCTATGAGTCTTTTTCCCGCCCTTCTGAATAGCAGTGCCTGCCACGGTGCCATGATCCTGGCAACTACTGCCCTCCCCAGGTGAGCCATCTCCCCCCAACAGTATCCAAAACGGTATACCTGTTTTGGAGGGAGATGACCGCAAGGGACACCCGCACTGCCTTCCTACTCTTGCTCTGCCTTTTGGTCACCCATTCACTGTCTCCCTCAGCAATCCTAACCTGCAGTGTGACCAATTCACTAAGCATGCTATCCATGACCTCCTCAGCATCGCGGATGCTCCACAGTGAGTCCATCCGCAGCTCCAGAGTCGTTATGCGGTCAAACAAGAGCTGCAGCTGGACACACTTCTTGCAAGTGTAAGAGTTAGGGATGTCAGCCACATCCCTGAGCTCCCACATCAAGCAAGAGGGATAGGCCACGGGTCTGAGGTCCCCTGCCATTGTAAGCCTTAGCTTTATATCAACTAGCTAAAAACAAACAATGCACTTTAACATATGAAAGAAAATAAAGAAAAAAAGACTTTACCTTACAAAGTCCATTTTCTTCTCGTTAGTGGAGGTTGGGTGGGAGGGAGATATTATACGTGTAGTATCTCAGGTTTAGCTGCTGCCCAAATATATACTAAGTTCTTACCTTCCCTGTCTCCAACATCACCTCTGCTCTGTCACCTGCTGCTCCCGGACAGGAAAGATAAGGATAAGGAACAGAATGGGTTCGTAGCTCAGAGAAGGGTCAGTACTGACGCAACCTGCTGATGATGCTGCACACATTCCTCCACACACTGAGAGACTCTGGCAGCATCTGTGGGCAGAGAAACAGAGTTAACATTTCCAGACTGTTGTAACTCTTTGAGTCTATAACGCCAGGTGTCAGCGATCTCCAGAGGACAGCATTGATGAAGGATGTATTCGTTGCAGTGCGCACTGACTGATGATCGTTATGGAGACCCATGGGAGCAAGAATTGTCTTCAAGTACTCACTCAGATATTTAGTTTGGGAATTGTTGCTGACTAGTTTCTCTCCACTGTATGAGAGAGTAGCAAATTGCATATAAACAAGGTGAAAATAGATAGTTATGAGATGTAATTGTGTGAAAATAGGCCTCCTATTGCTCATTAGTGAGAATCTCATCTCGCTGTGAAAATGTTGGGTGCAAAACTGGTCTTGAGCTGCTCTATCCAAAATAACTAAACTTTTCTTCGATATTGCCAGCCATACTTTTTCCCAACTAACTTTCCATTATGCACATCATTCTGGGTCTGGGAAGATTTAGTTAATCGGAACTGTCAGAAAACACTGTTGCTAGCACAATTTTAAAAAGCAAGTTAGTTGATGATTTGTCATATTATAATTAGTTTAGATTCTCTGTAGTCTGGAAACAGGCCCTTCAGCCCAACAAGTCCACACCAACCCTCTGAAGAGTAACCCACTCAGACCCTATATTTGCCCCTGACTAATGCACCTAACACTATGGTAAAAACAATGACTGCCGATGCTGGAAACCAGATTCTGGATTAGTGGTGCTGGAAAAGCACAGCAGTTCAGGCAGCATCCGAGGAGCAGTAAAATCGACGTTTCGGGCAAAATCCTTCATCAGGAATAAAGGCAGAGAGCCTGAAGAGATAAGCTAGCGGTGGGGAGAAAGTAGAGTTGCAGTGGGAGAAGGACTCCCTGAGATTCTTGTAGAAGAGGAGGAAACACCTAACACTATAGGCAATTGAGCATGGTCAATTCACCAAGCCTGTACATTTTTGGATTATGGGAAGAAACTCACACAGACACAGGGAGAACGTGCAAACTCCACACAGACAGTCGTCCAAGGTAGGAATTGAACCCAGGTCCCTGGTGCTGTGAAACAGCAGTGCTAACCACTGAGCCATGGTGCCACCCTATAATAACAGTTATTATTAAATAGCTGGTTAACTTCTGGCATTTCACCGTGAGTTTTATTTTTTTTATTTGGAACATTCGCTGTTGATCAGTAAGCTGTGCATGGTCAAGAGGGAGAGATCAGATCTGGAGTGAGACACAGTCCCTGGGGACGTGGATAGCGTGGGAGTTCAGTGCAGCTGGGAAAATGTGCTTTTTGCTTTCTCTTTTGGCAGATTGAAAGGTTTCTTTCAAACAGGATGAAGTGAAGCATAAGATCAGGGACCAAGCACAAACCTAAGATGAGATCACAGGAAACTGTCAATTCATTGGTAATAGCTGCCAATTTGACTACCTAGAATAGGTTTGTTTCAGATAACTAAGAGAAATATTGACAGGTCACAAAACAGTACGAATTAAAAAAAAAATAGGTTCCATAGAATGAACTTCTGAGGAAATGTTGAATGTGGGCATAATTGCAACATTTAAAAGACATTTGGGTAAGTATGTGAAATGAAAGGTTTGGAGGGATATGGACCTGAAGCAGGCTGGTGGGACTAGTTTAGTTTGGAGTTATGTTCAGCATGGACTGGTTGGACTGAAGGGTCTGTTTCCATGCTGTATCATTCTGACTGTATATAAGCAAATAAAATATGGATGCAGGTGAAGTGAGTAACTGCATGATGTAGGAGTTGGTGGACCCCCATCATGGTTCATAGTGACCACATCTGTGGCAAGTGTTGGTTGCTTGAGGAACTCAGGCTCAGAGTTGATGAGTTGGAGTCTGAGCTTCAAGCATCTTGGCACATCAGGGACGGGGGAGAGTTACCTTGATACTGTATTTCAGGAAGTAGTCACACCCCTTCGATTAACTACCTCAAATTTGGTCATTGGTCAGGGACAGGAGGGTGAGACTATGAACGAGGTTGATAGAGGCATCCAGGAAGTAGTGCTGAAGGATCCCTCAACCCTTGAGCTTGTCAATCAGGTTTGAAATTCTTGTTCCCTGTGTAGACGGGAATGGGGACTATAATGAAGATGAGCAAACTGATCACAGCTCTGCAATACAAGCTCTGTGATATAATACTGGGGAAGGAGGGAGCTGTTTTGATGGGACAGGCTCCCTTCTGGAGCCCGAGTCCTTAAGAATCGCATTAATGGAGGTGTGAAAGGGATTTAAACTAAATAGTGGGGGGTGGGGTTAAAGTTTGCAGCATCAGTTGCATGGAAAAATGTGGAAAATGTCAAAGGATCAACAGAGGTTATTGAAGTTTCCAGAACAAGTAATAGGACAGAGTATGGAAAGGGTCAGGAATCTGACTTCAGGCCCAGCAGGTAAGATGACAATTATAAGATGGGGGGCAGTCAATGCAGGACTGAGGGTGTTGTACTTAAATGCACGCTGTATATGAAATAAGGTAGAGCAGATTGTTCCGGCCAACTTCAATGTTGTGGGTATCATAGCGATGTGGCTGCAAGGGGATCAGGGATGGGAGCTAGGGAACTAAAGATCTAAGGATACACGTCCTATCGAAAGGCCAGGCAGTTGGGTTGGATTTCCTTGTTAGTAAGAAATGAAATTAAATCAATGGCAAGAAATGATTTGCATTGGAAGGTGTAGAATCTGTGTGGGTACAGTTGAGGAACCCCAAAGGAAATAACGGCTCTGATGGGAGTTGTGTACAGGCCTCCCAGCAGTAGTCAGGATGTGGGGAAGAAAGTAAATCAGGAGAGAGAAAAGGCATGTAAGAAAGAGACTATAACAATAATCATGGGGCACTTCAATATGCAGGTGGACTGAAAAAATTAGGTTATAGCAGATCTCAAGAAATGGAATTTGTGGAATGCCTATGAAATGGGTTTTTTTTTGGAGCAGCTTGTGGTAGAGCCCACTTGGAAAAGGATAATTCTGGATTTGGTGATGTGTGATGAAACAGATTTGACAAGGGAGCTTAAGGGAGCTAAACCCTAGGAGGCAGTGACCATTTGATAGGATTCACCCGACAGTTGAGAGGTAAAAGCTGGAATCCGAGGTAACGGAATTACAATTGAGTCAAGGTAACTACAAAGACGTGAGGGAGGAGCTGGCCAGTATTGATTGGAATGGGAGCCTAGCTTTGGAGATGGTGGAGAAGCAATGACAGAAATTTCTGGAGACAATTTGGGAGGCACAACAGAAATTCATCCCAACAAAGACAAAACATACTAAAGAGCAGTCAAGGCAACCGTGGCTGGGAAAGGAAGTCAAGAACAGCATAAGAGCAATAGAAAAAGTATATAATGTGGTGAAGATTAGTAGGAAGCCAAGGGATTGGGAAGTTTTTAAAAACCAGCAGAGGATAATTAAAAAAAACAGTAAGGGGGGAGAAAATGAAATATGACAGGAAGCTACCTAGTAATATAAAAGAAGATTGCAAGAGCTTTTTTCAGATATAGGAAAGGCAAGAAAAAGGCAAGAGTAGACACTGGGCCACTGGAAAATGAGGCTGCAGACATAGCAATGGTAACAAAGAAATGGCGAAGTAACTAAATAGGTACTTTGCATCAATCCTAATGGTGGAAGACACTCGTTGCATCCCAAAACTTCAGGAGAGTTGGGAACAGAAGGGGAAATCTGACGGGGTTGTGAAGGCAATGGTGGCGATCTTTTAGAAAACACTGGAGACAGGGAAGGTCCTAGAGGACTGGAAAATGGCTAAAATAATACCCCTGTTTAAGAAAGGAGGGAGGCAGAAGACAGATAAATATAAGTTAGATGGCCTGACCTCTATCTTTGGTAAGATTTCAGAATCTGTTATTAAGAATGAGATTAAGGAGTACTTGGTATATGGTATATGGTAAAATAGTGCTGAGTAAATACAACTTTGTGAAGAGGTGGTCATGTCTGACAAATCTGTCAGAATATTTTGAGGAGATGGTGGGCTATTCGATAAAGGATAGCTAATGGACAAGGTTGCAGATGACACAAAGATAGTTGGAGGAATAGGTAGTAATGAGAAAAAAGGGAGGCTACAGAAAGACTTTGACAGGCGAGGAGTGTAGGCAAAGAAATGACAGGTGGAATACAATGCTGGAAAGTGTGAGTTGGAAGAATAAAGGCACAGGTCGTTTTTTTTAAAGGGATGAAACTTTGGAAATCTGAAACACAAAGGGATTTGGGAGCCCTAATTCAGGATTCTCTTAAAGTTAACATGCAGGTTCAGTTGGTAGTTAAGAAGGCAAAAGCAGTGTCGGTACTCATTTTTGAGAGGACTAGAATTCAAGAGCCGAGATGTACTGCTGAGGCTGCATCAGGCTCTGGTCAGACCGCATTTGGAATGTTGTGAGCAGTTTTGGGCCCTGTCTCTCAGGAAGGCTATGCTGGCCTTGGAGGAAATCTCGAGAATGTTTGCAGGAATGATCCTAGGAATACAGGGCTTGTCATATGAGGAATGGTTGACAATACTGGGTTTGTAGTCGATGGAGGTCCAGAAAGATAAGGAAGTTTATCTCATTGAAACTTGCACAGTACTGACATGCCTGGAAAGAGTGGATGTGGGGAAGATTTTTCCACTAGTGTCAGAGACTAGGACCTGAGGGCACAGCCTCAGAGCGAAGGAATGGCCCTTTAGAGTTGAGATGAGGAGGAAGTTGTTCAGTCAGAAGGTGGTGTGTCATTGCCACAGATCACTATGGAGGACAAGTCATTGAGTGCATTTAAGACAGAGCTGGTTTTTTGATTAGCAAGGGGATCAAGCATTACGGGGAGAAGGCAGAAGAATATGGTTGAGAAGCATATCAACCATGATCAAATGGTGGAGCAGGCCTAATTCTGTTCCTACATCTTATGGCCTTGTGATCTCCATGTCTCTTTGTAGCTTGAGTCCTCTTTCTCCAGAAATATCAATCAGTCATAGTAGAGGTGGGGACACCTTAGCTGTAGCTCTGTGCTAATAGAACTCTTTTTTTTAATCCTCAGCAGCTGTAGCTGTGAGGAGGCAACTACATTTTGTACTTTGAACCATTCCTGACAAAAGACAGGCAACTCCTTTAATGAGGCACAGAGACCTCCCACGCCTATGAACAGGAGCTATGCGTCACATTAGAGGTCATGCACTTTCGTTGAAGTAATACATCACCTTTGCACACTACCTCTGAGGAGGCTTGAAGTATAGGCCTTTCTGCAGAGCTTGATGGTGAGAAGTGGCCACACGCCTGTGATCACTGTCCAGTGTTGTGTATAACATTGTTGACAGTCATTCAAACCAATCTTGTGGTGGTGTTTGGAATCACAGGGACTAGTGGAGTTTATAGTGGATGGGAACATCAGGCTATTATTCCATGAATTACATGTACAATGTTTGGTATGATTTTAAAAATGGGGTGGAAGGATAGTAGACTGGTTTGCAGAAAGTGTAAGCACTCTCAGTTGTTGAAATTTTACTGTGAAGCAAGTCCTAGGTGAGAGCGATCCATACAATCTCTTGGATTGGTGGAGATGTAGTTCCCACTAGGGGTGGTAGCAGATGGTCAACCCACCCTTGGGACAGTTGAAGTCTTTTATGCACTTAAATATGGGCCATCCAGTCAGTTGGAAACGTCTGGGGCTCCATCTTATTTAGTAGCTCACTGCGTGGCATCTTGTCAAAAGAAGTCTGGAAATCCAAATCAATCACACTCATTGGCTCTTTTTTTTGCTTAACTTACTCATTACCACCTCAAAGAATTCCAAACAGATTTGTTAGACGTGACCGCCCCTTGATAAAGTTGTGCTGACTCAGCTCTATTCTACCATGCAATTCCAAGTGCAACGTTTCACAAGTTTATGACTACAGACAATTAACTGCATGATCAGGGTCCAGCAGCTGTGGGGCTGTCACTTGACTTTTTGTCAGGCAGCCCGACCTCCTGCTACTCTATAAATCGCTATATTTGTGAGTCACATAGCCGTCCTTATGCTTTTTAAAATAAATCACCATCTCAAATGCTCAGGTCATATTTTCATATTTGTTTTCAATATTTGTACAATTGTGTAGTAATCTATCATGATAACCCCTGTACAAAACACTTTGCCAGACTTTTTGTTTTTGGTAACCCATTTTAGTCTCTGCATCAAGGCTACTTTATTGTGGAGACAGGAAAATGAACATTTCACTTTCTACCTTCTATCTGAAACCTATTTTCATTCAAGGACTTGTTGGGCCGAAGGGCCTGTTTCCACACTGTAATCTAATCTAATCTAAAAAAACATTTCACTTTCTACCTTCTATCTGAAACCTATTTTCATTCAAATTAAAACCTGGAGGAAAAAGCTCCACCAAATAATCATTCATTTTCAGCCAATTAATAACAACTGATGTGAGGTGTCCTTCAATTTATGTGTATGACTCAGGTCTAACATTTTCCAACATTACTCAACATGTCAGATGTCAAATATATAACACAACAAATGGATTTTGTAAATGGGATTAACTGAGCAAATGATCCATTTAACGTGGAACAATTAATCCATTTTGGCACTCGTAAACATTCTCTTAAAGAAGCCTTTCTCTGAGGAAGATTGTGTTTTTCCAAAAACCTGCATTATTGGTGTGTTTCCAGATACCACCTGTGCCAGCATCTATTCTGACTGGGATCAGCAAAACCATCCGATATGACTTGGTTAGATTCACTGCTACCAATCATTCTGACTGTTGTTGGACTTGTTCCTTGAACGTGGAATCACAGTTAGACAGGGTAGTGAAGAAGGCGTTTGGTACCCTTGTCTTCATAGGTCATGCATTGAGTAAAGAGTTGAGACGTCCTGGTGCTGCTGTACAAGACATTGGTGAGGCCATGTTTAGAATATTGCATACAACGTTGGTCTCCTTGCTCTGGCAAAGGTGTTGTTAAATTTGAAAGGGTGCAAAAAAGATTTAAGAGGATGTTGCCAGGGTTGGAGATTTTGAGCTATAGGCTGGGGAGAGGTTGAATAGGCTGGAGCTATTTTCCCTGGAATGTTGAAGGCTAAGGGTGACTTTATAGAGATTTATAAATTCATGAGGGACATAGATAGGGTGAAAAGCAAAAGTCTTTTTCCCAAGATAAGGGAGTTCATAACTACAGGGCATAGGTTTAAGGTGAAAGGGAAAAGATTTTTAAAAAGGACTTGAGGGGCAGATTTTTCATGCAGGGGATGGTGCAAATATTGAATGAACTGCCAGAGGAAGTGCTGGAGGCAGTTATAACTACAATGTTTAAAAGGCATCTGGATGGGTTCATGAAGAGGAAGGGTGTCGAGGGATATGGGCCAAATGCTGGCAAATGGGACCATGTCAGATTGGGATATCTGATTGTTGTGGATGACTTGGACTGAAGGAATCTATTTCCATGCTACATAACTCTATGATCCTGTGACTATGTTTCTGATACAGAATGGGAAAAGATGGCTGCAGAATATCTTTGGTAAAAGCTAGGCTCAAAATTGATAAACATAAGTTTTATTATATACTTCATAATAACAGCTAGTCATATTAATCTGAGTTACACTTTATGAACAGATACACATTACTCGATTAAAATGCTCTGGTACACAACCTAGATACAGACCCAGTAGGATAGCTTCTGCCAGAAACAGTCCTTTTTCTATCCTGATAGATTGAACTTATCTTATGATGTCAGCTAACTAGTACAGTTGGGTACTAACTGCCTTGTATGACATCTCTTTTCATGGTGTGCCTGCTGGTTATCTACTATTAAATTATATATACAATTGTTTTAAATAAATACTTGTTTAGTAATGCAAAATATGAGTAATGCTTTAAAAAGTGCATTTGCCAAATATATTGTCTTACACTCTTTCCAGTGTTACCAGCTATGGAGGCTGGCTATTCCAAAGACTGGCAGGTGGTACCAAACTGCACATCCCTTCGGCCCACCCCCACAATCTACAACCTCCTCCTCTTCTTACTTTCTGCAGACCGACCCGATGACGTGATTGTGGCCCATCCTCCTGAGTGACCTGACCAGCCAGTACTGGCTGAGACCTGCGTGATCCCTGACTGCTGGCTGCACGCATCCATGACTGTGACAGTCCGCCTCCTCAGGCTGACCATTAGGGAGGTGAAGGACTGACCAGGACCTGCTTCCTAGAATGCAAAGGCATTGACTGCCTGAGTGACATAATGCTTGACTGTGGCTGAAGATTGACACTGGTATAGGATAGCAATTTTTGAGAAGATTTGTAGCTCAGATTGATGATAGGTATGTAAATTAGCTTGCTGAGTTTAAAGGTTTGTTTTCAGACTTTTTGTCCCCATATTCGGTAACATCATCAGTGAATCTCTGATATGGGAGGCTTCCCTTAGTGCCCCATGGACTTCACTTTAAGTCATGGCCAACTGCCTAGGCAGACACAGTGCATTTGACAATAAACACTACAGCTACATGATACAGGCGTGACACCGGCAGAATCAGCAGGTTCCTGTGTTAGACCAAAATATTTTTAATATTTTGGAGATGAAAGAGGATGACAAGTTTAAAAATCAAGACAATTTTTTTTCCAATGTAAATTTCAAAACCTGATGCAGGAACCAATATCCTGTCGATAGTTTATTTCTCAATCTCATTAAGAAACTAGCTCTTAAACTGTCATCTGTTCATTTGAAATTAATCATTCTATCTGGGGCTCTGCACACCCTAATGTACAAACACTGTCTGATTGGACAAGACTATATTAATGCTATCCAAACCGCAGCCTTCAGTTAAATCATGGGAGGAAAGGAAAAACAAAGTCATGGAGTCAGACAACATGAAAACAGACTTTTCAGTCCAGCCAGTCCACACCAACTACATTCTCAAAAAAAACTGATCCATCTGTCTGCAATTGTCCTAAATCCCTCCGAACCTTTCATATTCAACTTATTCAAATGTCTTTTTAAATGTTATAACTGTACCTGCACCCACCACTTCCTACACACAAACCACTCTGCATTTAAAAAGTTGCCCCTCATGCCTTTTTTAAATCTTTCTCCTCTCACCTTAAAATGAGGCCCCTAGTTTTGAACTTCCCCACTCTAGGGAAAAGACCCTTGTCATTCACCTTATATATACGCTTCATGATTTTGTAAACTTCAACAAGGTCACCTGTCAACCTCTCATGTTCCAGTGAAAAAAGTCCCAGTCTTTCCAGCTTATTTTTATATCTCAAATGTTCCATTCCTGGTGACTTCCTGGTAAATCTTTCCTGAATCCTCTCCAGTTTAATAATAGGGTGACCAGAACTGCACACAGTACTCCAGAAGAGGCCTCACCAACATCCTGTACAACCTCAAGGATCCTTCATGAAGACCCAGGTATTAGTGAAAGGCTTGTCTGAGAAGGCAATTTTTATACATGCTTTGGCTATCTTGGATGAATAAGAAGGGAACCAAGTGAGGACGATGCCATGATCAGGAAAATATATCATGGATAGCACATGATCATTATCTGAAATTAGGGTAAAAGACAAAGAGAAGTAGAGATAATCTAGCATAGTTCCTGTCACAAAGAAGGTTGTTTGTGGCTGTGATTGGGGTCATTTTAGTGCTGTAAGGAGAGGTAGAAACCTAACTGAAAAGGTTTGAACTGAAAATGCAAATCTTGAACAATACCCTTAGCATTTAGGAGAAAACTATAACCTGGAGTTGGAGACTCTTGTGTCATACTCCTTTTTATAAAACATGATTTCCATGATTGTAATCTTCATCTTTGCTAATAAACAAACCTGCTTCAGCGATAAGTCTTCCAGCACCTCAATCTGAACTGATGTGAATATAAATGGCAAAGATCCTACAGCTTGCCAGAATTTAAAAGATTGAGTAAATTCCCACAAAGATGTATAAGATCTCTCGAGGAAACTAAAGGTCTTAATCTCAGAATAAGGGGTGAGTCAATTAGAACACTTCCTAGAAATTTCTTCACGCAAAGATTAGGAATCGTTGCCAATCAAGAGGATGTTGATGCTTAGTCAATATTGAGATACGCACACATTTCGATGCTCAGGGAATCAAGGCTTTAGATCGATTGGGAAAGTGACATTAAGGCTGACGATTGGTCATGATTTTATTGAATGTTTGGGCAACAGACTGTATGGTCGGAACTTCACTCTTGTTCTTTGTGTTCTTTATGACAGGGTCTGATCACCATCTATGTTTCAGTGAAATCTTCTTGATAGCTGTTGATTTGACCAACTGATAAAAGAGTTTAAACCTAACTTCCAATGTGTTTACATCTACTGGAAACAATTTGATTGCTGCATGAAAGAATTAATCTTTGCTCGAGATTTTCTGCATTTGCAAATGGAGCAGTACTTTTTTAAGACGATGAAATATGGAAATAAGGGCTTCTCTGGCCCTTTTACAGTTACATGAAGATTGCAATAAGTTTATCATGACTAATACTTTTCACCCAAGGCAGTTATATCTTGAATTGAAAACCTCTTTGCATATGCAAAATGAGGAGAGTTCTATGAAGGAGTCTTGGAATCTCAAAAATGCGACCTCAAGCACATATCAAATAGACTCTTGGATAAAAGCCTGTCATGAAAGATCATCAAATGGATCATCATAAATTTGCAGCTTGTCGCTAATATTGAAGAAAATGGACTGACTATTCATTATCAATTATTTTACGTTACTATTCCATCAAATTCTCTGCTCCATAATTTTCTTCTTTGGATTTTTTAGGTCTTGATAAAAATGCAGATCAAACTACTTATTAGTAACTAATAAACGATGCTTATTGTTATGTTATACATGATGATAGGGCTACAAACACTGTTATCCAAACTGTATGAGTCTAACTTCTTATTGGAACACTGTCACAGTTGCTAAGATCATGATGACATTTATGACTGACCTGAAAAGTAAGAACTTATAGGATTTTTTTGCTGTCACATCTGACAGTGTCTCTGCAAAACTAAACAGAAATGAAGAATTTTCTGATCTCTTGAACAAAAGGCAGAACATCATTCTCCTGCTTCATTATTGCTAAAATATTTTCCTGCATATTTTTTCTATTCTCTTGGAATATGGACAAACTCATCAGAAGTACCCCATGCTGCTGAATGGAATACTTCCAGTTTGAAAGTACTGGAATGTTATTTCCTCAACATGTCATACTTCATTAGCTCTATTGCCCATACAAACTAGCTTCACCTTAAGAACAGATGAAAAATTCTGCTTTCTCTGACCTGACATGGTATCAAAAGGATCTTGATATTCTAATATTAAGAAGAGAAGCATAAAATTTAATGCAGGACCTACTTGCTGTAAATGATGATACTAAACCTGATACTAACTGTTTTATATTTGTATGCAACATTTCAGACTTGGGCTATGTCTCCTGGTTCGGAATGTTTTGAAATAGGAAGAGGCTCATTGTCTCTAAACACATCTGAAGAGGGAACATTATTTCTAATTAAGCTTCAAAGGACTGAGAAAGTTCCTCACAATTCCTCACAATTTTATTGACATGAAACATCAGCAGGTAGACAATAATGTGGGAAGTCTTCACAGAGCCTTGTCTAACCTTGTGTGAGATGAAAAGCTCCTGATACCAGAAGCTAATGTAAACCCCCCCCAAAATAAAATGTAATAATCTTGAATTGAAATGTTTCCAACTGGATTAGAATATCTGGTGGCTGCTTATAGAAAACCTAACTAGACACACGGGTTTACTGCCATGGATAACTTGGCAGTTAGACCTGGGGCCTTTTCATTTCTATGCACTTCTTGCCCTCTGAAGGCACCCGTGTCAATGGGAATGGAGCAACCTGAGGCTAACTAATGGTAGAGTTAGTGATACAAAGATTGGCATGCAGAGTTCTTGACTCATGAATCGCTGGAATAAACTGGTCCATAGGATTTCAAAATCTTTTTTTTTCTGAAATAATAATATGGAGCCGATCACAGAACTAATTCAGAGAAATAGCTCTTGCTGTGTATTGTCATTATTACAGTTAGTGGTGAAGGTTGGCATTGTTATTAAAAAAAACAGGAAGTCATTCAACTTTTACATATGTCGATACATTGCTAAAGGCTATTCAACAATTCTATGCACTTATCAATTCACAACTAATTCAGTTCACTGCACTTAATGTTGAATCGTAAGAATGATTATATTGTGGAATTTCATTCAAATCTCATGTAAGTTTCTTTCCTAGGGGTGTGGAGTAAAAGAGACATATTCTCTGGGTTAATGAAAACAGCAAGAGAGTTACTTCATATGATTAGAAATGGCTCGTTTGATATTGCTTAACCACTGCTAAAATAAGTACTTTAAAACGTTAGTTTTTATGTTACACCTAGAATGTAAAAATATGGCTTTCCACATTATATAAAACATGCTTATCATCATAATTATGTTTAGTTAATTTGGTACAAGACAGATAAAGTTTGACCTTGAGATGATTCAAGCTCCAGTATAACTATACAAAAAGATAGAAAAAAAAAACTAACTAATGTATATCAAGGATAATTTTGACATTGAGTAATAATTTACAACAGGTGAAACTTGCTCAGCGACACAAAAATGCCTTTCCATTCCTCAATGGTTTTTTTTATTCTATTGAAGTCAATGATGGTGAAAATTAGGAAAGCTGTTTCACAGGTCACTGAGCTAACGTTACTTATTTTAGACTATTGCCCAAAGTCAAAATAGGTCCATTAATTCTAGTCACCAGAATTAACTCCAATGTCTGCCACTGACAATTGATTCGGGTGACGTTAATTCCCTGAATTTACCATTAAGACACGAATAAATATGATTTGAGGATAACATTAAAAATAAAATGTTGATGAATTAAGCGAATGGGTAAAGTTGTAGTAAATGAATTTCAGTGTTAGCGAATGTAAGGTCATTTACTTTGCCTTGAAGGGTAGAACAGGATACTTTCTCAATGGTGAAAAGTTAGCAATAGTGCAGGTCCAAATAGATATGGAGAATCAGGTACATTGTTGATTAAAATATCATGAACAGGAGCAGAAAATAATCTAAAAAGGCCGATAAAATGATACTTTTTAAATATAAAAGACTAGAATACAAGAAGCAGAAATCAAATTTTAGTGACACAAAACGATGGTAGGCTATAGCTGGAGAACTTTGTATACTTCTGGTACAACAACAAAGGAAGTATCTATTGGTCTGGGATGGAGTCTGGAGAGCAACCAGAATAATGTCTCGACTGCAAGGCTTAAATAAAAAGGAGAGATTATACATGCTAATGTTGTATTCCCTTGAATTCAGAAGGCTAATGGATGAGTTGTTTCATAGAACCTCTGCAGTGTGGAAGCAGGCCATTCAACCCATTGAGTCCACATTAACTCTCCAAAACAAATCCCATTTATACCAATGCCCCTACCCTATCTCTGTAACTCTGCAACTACCAAGACCAATCCACCTAACCTGCACACCTTTGGACTGTGGAGTACACCGGAGCATCTGGAGGAAGCCAACGCAGACATGGGGAGAACGTGTAAACTCCACACAGACTGCTGCCTCAGTGCCCAAGGGTGGAAGTGAACCTGGTGCTGAGGCAGCAGTGCTAACCACTGAGCCACTGTGTTGCCCCAATGTTTGGGAAATGTTTTAGAGGGAACAGGTAGTTAGATTGGGAAAAAACATATTTCTTTTTAGTTTGAGGAATCCAGATTTAGGGCCATGGTAAAACAAAATAGAATCAGACCTTTGTTTTGATTGAATTGGGAAACACTCCTTCATGTCAAGGATGGTAAATTTTTGGAATCCTCTTCTGCAAATTAACAATCGATACTAAAATAATTGCACTTATTTAAGCGACTTTGATAAACTTTTGTGATATTTTAGGTTGCCTGGAGTTAAATGATTGACAGGTCAACCATGAAATTATTGAACGATTTGAGCGATTTGAAAAGGCCTGTTCTTAGAATCATAGAACCAAACAGTGGAGAAGAGTCCCTTCGGTCCATCAAGTCTGCACCAATTATGATAAACACCTTGACCTTCAACCTAATCCCATTTATCAGCACTTGGCCTATTATCTTGAATGTCGCTCCGAAAGCTAGTGTGCTTCCAATTAAACCTGTTTGACTATAACCTGGTGTTGTGTGATTTTTAACTTTGTACACCCCAGTCCAACACCGGCATCTCCAAATCATGACTTAAAGGATTTGGGCAAACTCACCCCTTCCACCTTCCCAGGTGGCATATTCCAGACCATCATCACCCTCTGGGTTAAACAAAAAGCTTTTCTCACCCCCACCACCACCACCACACACCCCAATCCTTTTGCTCCTTACTGTGCCCCCTTGTGACTGACTTTCAACTAAGGGGAACTGCTAGTTGTTATTCACCCTGTCCTTGCCTCTCATAATCTTGTACCCCTCAATCAGATCACCCATTAGTTTTCATTGGAGCAGAGAAAACTCTCCAACTCTATCCAACCTTTCGTCATATTTCAAATGTTCTATCCCAGGCAGCATCCTATTAAATCTCCTCTGCACACGTTCCTGTATTCCTAATAATTTACATTTGTTTACATAATTCTGCCCTATTACATATACTTCTGTGGATTTAGTAAACATACTAGAGTCAGCAACAGCAAAGTGGCAGATTTAAACAACAAGCAAGAGTAGACAGCATCTGAGGAAATCAGGAGTACAGAGGTAAACACCAGAGCAACAGAGCTAATCCTTTCCTTTAACCACCTTTTAAAGCCACCTTCTCTTATTGTGGTCTGATCAAACAATTAAAGTGCCAAATAAACATTTATAGATTCAAATAGGATAGCAAAAATGCCAAAACATATATTAATTCTATTTTTTTTTGTATAGAAAAGCTGTAATTTACATTATTTAGTCTGTCGATATCCCCTTAGAGCATGCAACTGCTTTGAAGGCTGTATTTGTGTATGAATCTGGCTGATCTAACTTTGCCCTTAGGGCATGAATGAGCACCCATTGAAAATTCTTATTTCCCTATCTGGTAGATTGTATCACAGAATCAACCTTTTGAAACTTCAAAATATCCTCTGACAAACAGGGGTTAACTTATATGCCAAAAGGATAAAATACTAACTGCGTCTTTTGGTGTGGGTGGTTGCCATTTACAAATGTGCGGAGGGAATGATACCTCACATTGGATACCACCCAAATCTTCCAATCTCCAGAGTCAGAAACTTGCATCAAATTAGAACAAAGAATAGTACAACACAGGACAGGCTCTTCAGCCATTGATGTTGTGCCGACCTTTTATCCTACTCTAAGATCAGACTAATCTACATTCCTGATGAAGGGCTTTTGCCTGAAATGTCGATTTTACTTCTCCTCAGATGCTGCTTGAACTGCTGTGCTCTTCCAGCACCACTAATCCATAACCTACATTCCCTTCATTTTACTATCATCCATGTGCCATCCAAGAGTCGCTTAAATGTCCCTAATGTAGCTGATTCTATTGCCAGCAGTGGAAGTGAATTCCATGCACCCATCACTCTCTGTGTAAAGAACCGACCTCTGACTTCTCCTATAAACCTTCCTCCAATCACTTTAAAATTATACCCCCTTATGATAACTACTTCTGCCCCAAGAAAACCTCACTGACTATTCACTCTATCTATGCCTCTCATCATCTTGTACACCTCCAACAAGTCACCTCCCACCCTTCTTCACTCCAATGAGAAAAGCCTTAGCTCTCCTCAACCTTTCTTCATAAGACATGCCCTCCAGTCCAGGCAGCATCCTGGTAAATCTTCTCTGCAACCTCTCTAAAGCTTCCACATTCTTCATATAATAATAAGGTGACCAGAACTGAACACAATACCAAAGAGGCCATTTGAATTGAGACCACTACCGAACAACTCAAATGGCCTCTTTCTTCAAAGACCGCAATTTCCCCTCCGACGTGGTAGATGACGCTGTCCACCGCAACTCCTCCACTTCCCACACCTCTGCCCTTGAACCCCACCCCTCCAATTGCCACCAGGACAGAACCCCACTGGTCCTCACCTCCCACCCCACCAACCTCCGGATACATCGTATCATCCTCAGTCATTTCCGCCACCTCCAGACAGACTCCACCACCAGGGATATATTTCCCTCTCCACCCCATCAGCATTCAGGAGAGACCACTCCCTCCGCGCAACAACCAACCCAACCGCCCCGTGGCTGAACACTTTAACTCCCCCTCCCGCTCTGCCAAGGACATGCAAATCCTTGGCCTCCTCCATCACCAGACCCTGGCCACACGACGCCTGGAGGAAGAGCGCCTCTTCTTCTGCCCAGGAACCCTCCAACCACACGGGATGAATGTAGATTTCTCCAGCTTCCTCATTTCCCTTCCCCGCACCTTATCTCAGTCCCAACCCCCGGATTCAGCACGGCCCTCTTGACCTGAAATCTTCTTCCAGACCTCTCCGACCCACCCCCTCTCCAGCCAATCACCCTCACCCTCACCTCCTTCCATCTATCATATTCCCAGCGCCCTTCCCCCTACCTTTTATCTCAGCCCGCTTGGCACACCAGCCTCATTCCTGAAGAAGGGCTTATGCCCGAAACGTTGATTCTCCTGCTCCTCGGATGCTGCCTGGCCTGCTGTGTTTTTCCAGCACCACATTTTTCAACCCAGCTATTCCCTGGTCCACCGAAACCTCATCCACCTGATGCAATGACTAGGCAAGTCAGATCCCAGTCAGCAGCCTGGCTGAATAGATCACCTTTTTATTTGTTTTGGCTTTAACAAAGTGGTCACAGCTGAATAATAAGTATGGAATGTTGCAGATTTTGCTTTAATTGTGAAATGGAAGTTTATTAACAAAAGAAATGAAGACTAAAATAGAATAATCCGAAACAATGTAATGAGTACAAGTTTGACGTTTTTAAACATAGAGTAGAAATATCATCCCAAAACACATCTTTATAAATTAAAGAAAAGAAAAACAGCTTTTGTACTGTGCCAAAAAAAAGATACAGTCCGCAAAAAACACACCCCATGGTACAGTGCCCAAAAACACACCCCTAGTACAGTGCTCAAAAACACACCCCAGGTACAGTGCTCAAAAACACTCCTGGTACAGTCCCCAAAAACACATCCCTGGTACAGTGCTCAAAGACATCCCCTGTTACAGTGCCCAAAAACACACCCCTCGTACAGTGCCCAAAGACATCCCCCGGTACAGTACGCAAAAACACACCCCTGGTACAGTGCTCAAAAACACCCCCCAGTACAGTACCCAAGAACACCCCCCAGTACAGTGCCCCTAAACACCCCCTGGTACTGTACCCAAAAACACACCCCGGTACAGTGCTCAAAAACACCCCATAGTACATTCCCCAAAAACACACCCCTGGTACAGTGCCCAAAAACACATCCCTGGTACAGTCACCAAAAACAACCCCCGGTACAGTACCCAAAAACACACCCCGGTCACAGTACAGTACCCAAGAACTCCCTCCCCAGTACAGTGCCCAAAAACACATCCCTGGTACAGTGCTCAAAAACACACCCCAGGTACAGTCCCCAAAAACACCCCCTGGTACAGTGCCCAAAGACATCCCCCGGTACAGTGCCCAAAAACACCCCCCAGTACAGTGCCCCAAAACACCCCTCTGGTACAGTGCCC
>NC_057710.1:92071574-92086825 GCF_004010195.1 Chiloscyllium plagiosum
ATGGGGAGAATAGCTTGTACCTATTCCTGTGTCACTGGTTCTGGTCTGGGTTCAAATCCCATGTGCTTCTGAGGTGACACATATAAACAGGTTAATTCAAAAAATGTTTAGAATAGCTAAGTTCTTGAAACCTTTAGAGATAGGTGGGCACCAAGGAGACTCGGTTACATTACTTCCAACTCCACCCCACTCCCCATTCCCTCTACCACCAAACAACTCCATTTTGATTTAATTCCCTTGTCTCCTGCCATTTTAATTTTTTTTTGTCACTTATTGTATTGCCCTTGGTGGGCAGTTTTAGTTAGTTGCTAAAATTAAATCAGATGCATTAATAATTTTGTGCTGGGTGTCCAAAATAAGGAAAAAAATTAGAACTGGCTTCTTAAAAGGTGCAGTGAAGCATTCTGCAATAGCTGAGCGTTAAGGGGGAGGCGGTGCAATATTTCCCCTTGAATAAAATTTTGATTTAGTTCTGTTACTTTTATTTCAAAAAAGGAGCTGGTTTCTTCCCTGGTGTGCTATTTCTTTCTAAAAAAAAAACAACACAAAAAAGCTAGGTTTCTGGTTGTCTGGGTGTCTTTAGGGAGAGATAGTAAATGCAGGGCGTGAAATCCATTATCTCCCATTACTACACCACTTCAAATCCCCTTCCTTCTGCACCTACTTTTCCTTCATTTCTTAGTGTTGCACTGCCCCTGGTGGACAGTGCTTGTAACTTAAAAGCAAAATACAATGGTGCTGAAAATCTGGAGCCAACACAGAAAATGTTGGAGAATCTCAACAGGTCTGGCAGCATTTGTGGAAAGAGAAAAAGAGTTGAAAATTCAAATCTGACTTGACTTTTCTTTTAGTTCTGGGTGTTGTGGTAGTGTCCTTCTGTCTGTGCCAGGAGGCCTGGGTTCAAGTTCCACCTGCTCCAAAGGTGGTTTGTGACTTATTTGGCAGTTGATTTTCTTAAAAATAAAGATTTTTCCCCTCCCTTGAATCTTAGCACCTATATTTTTTGTTATTATGTACATAATGGACAGTGTTATATTTATTTGTTGTTTAAGCAGTTAATTAGACTATATGGGGAGAATAATGAAATGAAGAGCTGAGTTCTTTTTCCTCCCCCTCCCCTTCCTCCCAGCCATCTTCCTCTTCCTGTGAGTGAGGTTGAATTCCCCACAATGCCTCTCTGGTCCGGGTTAAGGGACTGCCACTGTACCACAAGAGGGTGCCCTCCCCCCCCCGCCCAAACTCCAAAGTTCTTTCTTTGTTTGTGCCAAAAGATGCTTTAGGAGCTGAGTTCTTTCTTTTTTTTTATCCAAGGTGACATTGTCCCTGTCATTTGGTTAATTGAGTCATTTCTTGAAGTGAAGGTAAAATGAAAAGACCTAGGTTCTTAGAAAGCCATAGAGTTGTACAGCTTAGAAAAAGCCCCTCTGTCCCCATCCTGGGAGTGTTTGATGGAGACAGTGTAGATAGAGCTTTACTTCCATGTTAAAGAGTAGAAACAGGACCTTTTGGCCCACCATATCTATGCTGACCAACATAAACTGCACTAAGCTCATCTATCTGCACTAGGCATTGTAAGTACCCATCCTGATGCTTCTTAAATGTTGCGGGACTGTTTGACTCCACCAACTTTTCAGGCAGCACTTTCCATATTCCTACCACTCTCTGGTGAAAAACACATTTCTCAGATCTCCTCTACAACAATTCCTATGCACCTTAAACTTGTGCTGTCTGGCTTTAGATATGTCTGCCATGGAGAAAAAGATTCTCACAATCTACCGTCTTACGATGTTGGATACCTCAGTCAGATCCCCCCTCAGCTTCCTCTTCTCCAAGGAAACCAAACACAGCCTATCCTTTTTCTTCTCCTAACAGAATTTTTTTGATCCCAGACAACATTGTGGTGAATCTCCTTTCTACCCTCTCCAGTGTAATCACTTCCTTTCAATAGTGCGGCAGTCAGAACTGGACACAATATTCCATTTGTGCCCTAACCAATATTTTATAAAGTTATAACTACACTTCCTTGCTGTTATATTCTACGCCACAGCTAATGAAGGCAAGCATCCAATATGCCTTATTCACTGCCCTGTCTACCTGTGAGGACACCTTCAGGGATCTATGAACTTGTATACCAAGGTCCTTTTAATCTGACCTACCATCATTGAGAATATCCTTCCCTTATTAGACCTCCCAAAATGCATTACCGCACACTTAATTAGGTTAAATCCATTTGCATTTGCAATCTCAGACCATCCTCATCATTAGCAACAACACCACCTATTTGGTGTCATATGCAAACCTATAAATTATACCTTCTACATTCACATCCAAGTCATTGTAACAAACAGCAAGGGTCCCAGCACTGATCCTGGTGGTATACCACTGGTCACAGGATTCCAATTACAAAAGCATTCCTTAACCATCACCCTTTGCATCATTTTTGTAAGCCTTTTGTAATTTTGGATCCAGTTACCGATTTGATTTGGATCCCATGGGCTCTTCTCTTTTGGAGCAACTCTCCGTGTGGGACCTTGTCAACGATCTTCCTGAGGTTCATCAACGGTACAACACTCATCAATATTTTTAATGATCGTTTAAAAAAAAACTCAACTAAATTATTCAGATGGATCGCCCTATGATAAATCTTTTGACTATGCCTGACCAATCTCTGCCTTTCCAAGTGTTGATTAATCCTGTCACTCAGAATTTTTTCCAATAATTTCCCAATCACTGACATCATAGTAACTGGTCTGTAATTTCCAGGTTTATCCTACTGTCCTTTTTGAACAAAGGAACAACATTGCAATCATCAGAATATTGAATATCTCCTCCAGGGCCCAAATAATTTTCTCCTTTGCCTCCAGTAGCAGCCTGGGATACATCTCATCAGGCCCTGGGGTTTCATGCATCTTTATGCCCATTAAACTGCCATCATATCTCCTCCTGGTTAATCTTAACATGGTCTAGAACCTCAACATCCCAATAAAATCCCAACTACAATATTTCTTTCCTCATATAGTCATAGAGGTGTGCAGCACAAAAACCGACATTTCAGTCCAACTTGTGCATGCCGACCAGATATTCTAAATTAATCTAGTCCCATTTGCCAGCATTTGGCCCATATCCCTCTGAAACTTTCCTATACATATACCCATCCAGATGCCTTTTCAATGTTGTAATTGTACCAGCCTCCACCTCTGGCAGCTCATTCCATACACTCATCACACTCTGCGTGAAAAGGTTTCCCCTTAGGTACCTTTTATATCTTTCCCCTCTCATCCTAAACCTATGCCCTCTAGTTCTGGACTCCCCCCACCCTAGGGAAAAGACCTTATTTATTCACCCTATCCATGCCCCGCATGATTTTATAAACCTTTATAAAGTCACCCCTCAGCCTCCGATGCTTCAGGGAAAACAGCACCAGCCTATTCACCCTCTCCCTATAGCTCAAATCCTCCAACCTTGGCAATGTCCTTGTAAATCTTTTCTGAACCCTTTCAAGTTTCACAACATCCTTCCTACAGTAGGGAGACTGAAATTGTACACAATATGCCAAAAGTAGCCTAACCAATGTCCAGTACAGCTGCAACATGACCTCCCAACTCCTATACTCAATGCTCTGACAATAAAGGAAAGCATACCAAATGCCTTCTTCACTATCCTATCTCTCTGCAATTCCACTTTCAAGGAGCTATGAACCTGCACTCCAAGGTCTCTTTGTTCAGCAACACTCCCCAGAACCTTCTCATTAAGTGTATAAGTCCTGTCCTGATTTGCCTTTCCAAAATGGAGCACATCACACCTCCGATGTGAATACAGACTAGAAACATTCATTTAAGATTTCACCTGCATCCACTGGCTCCATGCATACTTTAACCCTTTGGTTTCTAATAGGCTGCCACGTTTTCTTTGTTAATCCTCTTACTCCTAATATACTTGGAGTTTCATGTCACCTCTTTTCACTCCTAATTTCTTTCCTAAGCAAACCCCTACATTCTGTATACTTCTGAAGGGTGCTGCCTGTTTTAATGCACTATATTTGACATATGCTTTCTTCTTTTTCTTTATCAAACTCTTGCTATCTCTTGATACCCAGGTTCCCTGGCCTTGCTGCTCTTGCCCTTCACTCTTAGAGGAAAAGACTGGCCCTGAATTCTCATGGTATGACTTCTAAAAAAAATTCTCACTTCCCAAAATTAGACATACCTGTAAGCAACTGCTCCCAGTCTGTTTGACTGACCCTGTCGAATGAAATTGAAATTGACCTTTTCACTCCAATTTAGACACTTAACCTCTGCACTATCCTTATCCAATTCCATAATGACTTCGAAACATAGTGTCATTGTCCCCAAAATGCTCGTTTGCTGAAATTTCAGCCACCAGACTGGCTTCATTCCCCACAATAAGGCCTGGCACTGCCCCATCTCTAGTAGGACTCTCTATGTACTGACACAAAAGCTCTGCTGGATATACTTTAAAAATTCCATCCTGTCTTAATGCTTTCACATGAAGGTGATTCTGGTTAATGTTAGCAAAGTTGAAATTCCCTCCAACAATAACCTTTTTCACCTCACACTTCTCTATCTCCCTCAGACTGTTGGAAAGCCTGCCGTATACTCCCAACAATGTAATCACACCTTTTTTATTTCTTAGCTCTACCCAGATGCCTTATTTGACAGTCCTTCTAAAGTATCCTCATTACTGCAGTGATGGTTTCCTTGATCAATAATGCAATACCGATCTCTCTTACATTCCCCAACCCCATCCCATCTGGACTTTCTGAACCCTGGAATGTTGAGCTGCCCTTCCTTAAAACATTGCAATAGTATCATAGTCCCATATGCTGATCAATGCTCTAAGTTCATCTGCCTGGCCCTTGAAGCTCCTTGAATTAAATAGAGATGTCAGGGCCTCCCATGTGCCTTATCATGCCCATATCTTCACTGTCAAGTGAATCCTCCCAGCATTTCTTGTATAACTGATTGGACATCACTCCTGACTTTGCACCTATCTGCATTATGTAGAAGTTTACCCACTTTGCATCGGGAAATGGGGGTGGAGGGTGTTGCAACAAACTTCTGATGAAAGTATAGTCCTAAATGTGGCTTGACTTATATTAAATGTTCATTTTGGTGTCATAAAAATTGGGTTGTCTCATATGCCAGATTTTCTTATACACCACAATTTACGAAAATTATTTATTGGTGAAACTCGTAGATTTGTCTGACAATAAAACTTCCATAAAAACAACGTAAAGATCACCATTGATCAAAACCAGGGGTAATAAATATTTATTAATTTTGAACTATCTGGAATCTGTATTCTTTTTGGTTATTATGCACGGCATCAGTTATATTTGTTCAGACTTCTTCTGTTGCTTTACACAAAACAATGTCAAAAACTTATTCTAAAAGGATGCCTATCTTAGAAATAATTAAAAATCACACAACACCAGTTATAGTTCAACAGATTTACTTGGAAACACAAGCTTTTAGAGCACTGCACCTTCATCAGGTAGCTAGTGGGGCAGGATCATAGGACACAGAATTTATAGTAAAAGATCAATCTTACAACTGAAGCAATGCGTGGAACAAATCTCTAGATTGCTGTTAAGTCTTTAATCACTTAGAATGGTGTTGAAGGCTTTGATTCATTAATATATAAATTCCTGAACTTCTTTCAAGTCACATTCCCAAGATTACTTAAGGTTTCAATAAAAAGTGATATCTCAGCTCAGACAATGCATTGAAGTTGTAAGGTTAGAGTCTGTCTGTATTTTAATCTTGAGTCAGACTGGTTCTATTTCCAAAGTAGGAATTTATAAAATGTCACATGGACTGACTGTCTGTAGATTATGTGTGCTTTTTGAACAAAATAAAATGTATCTGCAAATACCAATCCGAAAATGCAAATTCACCCCATATGTGTATGTGCGCATGGGTGATAGAGAGAGAGAGAGTGACAGAGTGTGTGTGTTTGTGCTTCACAGAGTGTGTGCACAAGTGTGATGGAGTATATGCCTGTGAGAGGGTGTGCACTTGAGTGTGAGTGTAGGTGTGTGTGTGTATCTGAGAGACGGCGTCTGGATGCGAGAGGGTCTGTGTGACTGTGATTGTGTGTAAGAGTGTGTGTGTGTATGTGCACTTGCATGTGTGAGTGTGTATAGTGTAGTGGGGTCATCTGTAGTGTGACATGAACCCATGATCCAGGTTGAGGCCATCCTCATGGGTTCCTAACTTAGCTATCAGCCTCTGCTCAGCGACTCTGCATTGTTGTGTATTTTGAAGTCTGCCTTGGAAGACAGTCACCTGAAGATCCAAGGCTGAATGAACCTGACCGCTGAAGTGTTCCTCAACTGGGAGAAAACATCCCTGGCTGGGATTGTTACACAGTGTCCATTCATCCATTGTCATAGCGTCTGCATGGTCTCACCAATATACCATGCCTGGCAGCATCCTTACCTGCAGCGTATGAGATCGTCAATGTTGGCAGATCCACATGAGTAGCTGCCATGCACATGTTGGGTGGTGTCCCCACGTGTAATGGTAATATCCATGTCGACACTCTGACATGTTTTCCATATAGTTTTAGGAATTCCGTTTTCACTGTAGATAAGCATGAGTGTATGGTTACAAAATAGGTAGACATCTCAAATGAGTGCACTTCAGTCAAGATTGGATAAATTAAAGTTAAAAGTCAATGTTATTTTTATTGTCCAAGATCAGAAGTGGAAGTGTGAATCTTGAAAAATGAGAGAACACTTTTTGGACTTGTATTGGAGATCAAAGGCCTATCCTTCATTCAATGAAAGATTTGATTTTCTCATCTGCAAATTACATGAACAAGGAAAAAAGCAAAGGTACTTATGCCTGAAGAGTTGCTTGATAGAGTCACAAAAGCTGGAGAAATCATTGTGGACACATAAATTATTTATATTGGTTACACAATCAGAATTGTATTGAAGATAAAATAAATAATTTGTATACACTTTTGCTTGAAACCATTCTAAGGCACACCATATTGCCATAGAGATAGATTGTGGGAGGAGAATATTCCTTTAAGTTATCCATGTGTGTTTGCTGACAGAAATATTGGTTCAGTTTAGAAATAGACAGAGGATATTTGCAGCTTCCATTTCTGAACACATGAATCCGGAGTGGGGCCATTTGGTTTCTTTCTTTTTGTCATTGTAATATGGTGGTAAAATTTAGGTTTATTTATACAAAATGGTGCAACCTGTTTTTGTACATTTTTTGGCAATGCAATACAGCTCAAAGATGGGTGACCGTAAATTGCTGTGGACCATGAACACAGCAGAACTGTGTATTCAACAATCATCTGAAATGTCACTCTTCAGCATATCTCCTAACTATATCATTACCATCAAGACAGGGAAACAACCCTGGTTCAATGAATGGTACAAGAGGCCATGCTCAAAGCAGTACCAGGCATATCTAAAAATGAGGTGTCAACCTGGTGAAGCTACCAAACAGGACTACTTACATGCCAAATGGCAGAAACAACTTGTAATTTATTGAGCTAAGCTATGAAATTGTGTTGCTGGAAAAGCGCAGCAGGTCAGGCAGCATCCAAGGAGCATGAGAATCGATATTTCGGGCATGAGGCCTTCTTCAGAAATCATGAGCCCTGAAGAAGGGCTCCTGCCCGAAACATCGATTCTCCTGCTCCTTGGATGCTGCCTGACCTGCTGCGCTTTTCCAGCAACACATTTTCAGCTCTGATCTCCAGCATCTGCAGTCCTCACTTTCTCTTGAGCTAAGCTATCCCATGACCAGTGAACCATAAAAGCTCTGCAGTCCTGCCACATCTGGTCATAAAAAGGTGGATGTACAAACAATCAAATGGAAGAGCAGATTTCACAACAAATCTCCAACATGAATATTTGGAGAGCTCAGCATACCCATGCAAAATTGTAAGCACCTTTATCTCAAAGTGCCAAGTAGATGTTCCATCTTGGCTTCATTTTGAGGTTCCCAGCTTCACTGATGCCAGTCTTTAATCAATTTAATTCAGCTATTTAACTTCATGTAATATAAAGAAACAGCTGAAGGCATGGGTCATCACCAAGGGCCTGACAACAGTCTAATAGCAGTATTAAGGACTCATGCTCCAGAACTAGCTGCCCACCATTATTCAAGCTGTGCCAATGCAGTGACAGAATGGATTGCTACCTGTTAATGTGGAAAATTGCTGAGGTATGGCTTGTTCTCAAAAAGAATGAAAATTCAATCTGGTAAATTACAACTCCATCAACAAAGTCATGGAAGGTGACATCAACAGTGCTACAAAGCAACACCTGCATGTCAACACTTTCCAATACACTGTGTTCTGCCAATACCACTCTGTTCCTGACTACATTACAGCCTTAATCCTAACTTTGACCAGAGTTGAACTCAAGAGGTGTGAGGGAAAAGTGGCATCGAGGATGCATTTAATCAACAGCATTATAAATAACATTTGAAGTCAGTGGGAAACACAGACATATTCTCCTCTGGTTGGAATCAAACTGGCACAAAGGAAGATGATTGTGATTGTTGGATGTCAGTCACCTTATTTCCAGGTCATCTCTACAGAAGGTGTAGTCCCAACCATCCTCAGCTGCTCTATCATAAAACAGAGTAAAGATGGTGATGACTGTGTAGTTTTCATTTATATTTATTGGGGAGATGATGGCCTAGTGGCATTATTGCTAGACTTTTAATCTAGAGACCTTAGTAATGTTCTGGGGGCCATCGTGATGGAATTTGAATTTAATAAAAATCTGGAATTAATAATCTAATGATATTTGTGAAACCATTATCAATTGTCAGAAAATGTGAAGCAAAAATAGAAATTGCTGTAAAGCTCAGAAGGTCTGCCAGGACCTGTAGAGAGAAATCAGAGGTAATATATCGGGTTGCGTGACCTTTCCTCAGAACTTTTCGCTCAAAGGGTCACTTGACCTGGAACATTAACTCTGATTTCTTTCCACAGATGCTGCCAGTCCTGCTGAGGTTTTCCAGCAATTTCTATTTTTGTTTCTGATTTACAGAATCCGTAGTTCTTTCAGATTTTAGTCACAAAAACCAATCTGGTTCACAAATGTCCTTCAAGAAAGGAAGCTGCCATCCTTAGCTGGTCTAACCTACTCGAGAATCCAGATCCACAGCAATGCAATTGACACTTCACTGCCCTCAGGGCAATTAGGGAAGGGTAGGAAATACTGGCCTGGCCAGTGACACCCACATCCTATGAATGAATTTTTAAAAAAGTCATGTCTCTTCAGTTACTGAAACATTCTGTGATCATGTGCAGCAAGACCTAGATAGCTTTCAGGTTGAAGCTTTCTAAGTAACAAAGAATGTTCATGCCACACGAGGTAGCTAGGCAATGACCATGTGCAGCGAAGAGTCCAATCATCATCCCTTGACATTTACCATCTCTTAAATTTCCCCATTATTAACATCCACATGGTTACCTTTTCCTGGAATGATTTCTGGGCCAGCTGTATAGATACAATGACTATATGAACAGGTCAGAGGCTGAGAATTCTATGGTGACTGACTCATTTCCTGACTTCCTAAATCCTACCCAGCTACAAGTTCCCCTCTAACCCATACACTATCCTTCACCATTGCAAGATACGAGACAGGAGTGTAATGAAATACTCACCATGTAGCTGAATGAATGCAGCTCCAACACCATTCAAACTTAACACCATTCTGGACAAAGAGGCCTGCTTGATCAGCTCTCCATCTAACGTCTTAAACATTTTGCCTCCTCCATCATTCATTGACATACAGTAGCAATGGTAAAGAACAGATCCAAGATGCACTGCAGTAACTTACTTTGGCACCATTGATATGATCTCCCAACCCTGAACACTACTGCCTGGGACAGTAGATGTATGTGAGCACCACCATCTTGAAAGCGTGACCTCTCGTTGTTGAATCCTTCACCCTGGGAAAAAATAGGTTAGATTTTAATATATTGGGGAATAATTTAAACTAATCAGTTAAATTCAAACTGCAGTGAAAACAACTGAGGTATGTAGGTAACAGCTAAATGATACATCTTTCAATTTTCCAGGACGTTCTGTGACTGCTAGTCAGTCACATGATAGGTACTTGCCAGCTTTCAGGTTTCACTCTCTTTTAAGATACAGTACATGCCTTCAACTTCATAACAAGTGTCAAGAATACGGCTCAATCTTTTCAGCAACAATGTGATTTGTGAGATGCTCCTTTAAATGTTAAATTTTGTTTTACTAATTTTATGCTTAAGCTTCCTGAGGAAGTCATTTGAATAGGCCATATCAGGGGATCTCTGATATGCTCTGGATCTAATACTTTACCATCAATGATAGCAGGAAAGCTAAAGTTAATCGCAGAAAACTATACAAGCTTTTCAATCTGAAGGCAGGTTAAATGATATGTAGAAAATTCAAGCATGCTTTTGCTTCATTTGTTATCAATAAGCAATCAGTTCTCCATTGGTTTGCTGCAGTAATTCAGTATCCGTGGTCAGCAAGTGTTTCTTCCACCTCTGCTGTGATATCGAATATTCTCATAGATGGGAAGCTTGTTGCAGCAGTGACCTCTTTACTTCTGTTTGTTAAAGACCTCTTTTTTCATTTTCTTTTCTAATTGTGGAAAGAAGTGCATGTCACAGAAAGTAATTCAGAATGAAACTGCATACCAAAGTCCATTTGATAGTCCTGAAAACAGGAACTTGGATCAGGATGTGTAATTAACTGATACTATTATTTCCCATGTATGCAACTCATAATCTTCATGCTGACTGCTAATTTGTATGATTACTCTGAGCTAGTGGAAAGGCAGAACAGCCCAATGGTATGGTATGCTTCTATTTCTATGTTCCTATGTTTATACAATATTTCATAGGGGCAAAAATCCTCGTATCATTTAAGTAGTCTTCAGATGTGCTCTTGTGATGCTAAGGCATACAAGGCTTTGGGCTTTGTACTTTCACATGGAATTAGAATAGTTATGTGGCTGTTTTAGAGTGGCATGAATGCAATGGACCAAAGGGTCTTCTTTCAATGCTGCAGATCACTATGACAATAACTCTATGACTGTATGCCAACTTATGCACCTCTGCACACCCATATGTAGGCCCTCTGCCAACTTAGTGCCAATTCATGCTTGACATCTTTGCTCTTCCATCTTCCATGTTATCTCACCCAGTATCTGACATAGGCAGACCTCAATGCTGAGAATAAATAAAGTTTTTAGATGACTAGTGATAAATTCGTTGCTTAAGTCATTCACTTTGAAAATTCCATTCATTTAATTTCCTTAGGCCAACCTCAAAGCCATTATAAGTACTTAGAGGTCTTAATCAAATTGTGACCTGATAAGATCCTATCTATGCGGATGGTTTGTGAACTCCATTTTTTGTTATGAGATACACAGAGTGAAATAGCAAGCACTATTTTTCCAACCACAGAGATATTTTTCACAAAGATTTAGAGAGCTAAAGATGTAAAAGACTTGACAGCTTCACTGTTACATTACACCCTCTGCATAAAAAAAAACCTTGCCTCTGATATCTCCTTTAAGCTTTCCATCTTTCAGCATAAACCTATGCCCCCTAGTATTTGATATTTCCACCCTGGGAAAAAGACTCTTGACAATCTATTCTATCCAGGCCTCTCATAATTTTAAAACCTTGTATCACGCCACCCTCAGCCTCTGCTCTAATGAAAACAACCCAATTTTATTCACCCTCTCCTTGTGGCTAATACTCTACAATCCAAGCAAAATCTTGGTAAACCTCTTTTACACTCTTTCCAAAGCTTTCACATCCTTCCTGCAGTGTGGCAACCAGAACTGCACACAATACTCCAGTTAAAGTTCCATACAGCTGCAATGTGACTTGACAACCTTAATACTCAGTGCCCAGACTAATGAAGGTAAGCATGCCAGACACCTTCTTTACCACCTTATCCACTTGAGTTACCACTTTCAGGAAGTTATGGACTTGCACCACAATACCCCTCTGTATATCAATGTTCCTCAGGATCCTACCATTTACTATAACCTTTTCCCTTGCAAAATGTATTGCTTCATATTTCGGAAAGATGTTGTGAAACTTGAAAGGGTTCAGAAATGATTAACAAGGATGTTGCCAGGGTTGGAGGATTTGAGCTATGGGGAGAGGCTGAACAGGCTGGGGTTGTTTTCCCTGGAGTGTCAGAGGCTGAGGGGTGACCTTATAGAGGTTTACAAAATTATGAGGAGCATGGATAGGATAAATAGACAAAGTCTTTTTACTGGGGTGGGGGAGTCCAGAACTAGAGGGCATAGGTTTAGAGTGAGAGGGGAAAGATATAAAAGGGACCTAAGGGGCAACTTTTTCATGCAGAGGATGGTACGTGTATGGAATGAGCTGCCAGAGGAAGTGGTAGAGGCTGGTACAATTGCAACATTTGAAAGGCATTTGTATGGGTATATGAGCAGGAAGGGTTTGGAGGGATATGGGCCGGTGCTGGTAGGGGGGACTAGATTGGGTTGGGATATCTGGTCAGCATGGAAGGGTTGGACCGAAGGGTCTGTTTCCATGCTGTACATCTCTATGACTCAATGACTATATGATTAGTCTTGGACATGTCACTAACGAATGTTGAATCTGACTGAAGGCAGCTTTACTGCTACATGTATACTTGCACCTGAAAACAATAGATATTCAAATTAGAACATTCTTCCATTCCCATCCCACTCCCATTCAAAAACAGCAGAGGCCAGGCTGGAGGTAAGACTTCTGGATTTGTGCCTGTATTGCTACTTAAACCAAAATGGAGAGTCTCTCTGAGTCTGTGCAAAACTTCAAGTGCGAGGATCTATAATTTGCTTCTGATTTGTGTATTAGACAGCACTATCAAGGAGAATTTGAAAGTTTTCATTGCCCCCATTTGCTCAGTAATCTTTCGTACTTTGTGAGGTATAGTTCCAGAAGGCCTTGCTTTATGTAGCTACGTATAAATGCTTACAAGAGAGAGGTTTTGCAGCCAACCAGGTTCTTCTATTTTCTGATTTCAGGAAGAATGTTTGTCACTCTGTTCTGAAATGTTTATGTTCTTTTACCTGTTTATAGGATGTTGGTGTCACTGGCTGGGCCGGTATTTATTGTCTGCCCCCTAACTGCCCAGAGGCCAGTAAGAGTCAAACACATTGTTGTAGGTCACATGCAAAAGGATTAAAGGATATTAGAGAATCAGATGGGTTTTTAGGAAAATCAGCAGAGTTATATTATCCCAGATGTTTGTTGAATTTAAATTTCACCAGTGATTTGAACCTATGTTCTCAGAACATTATATTCTGGATTTCTAGACCAGTGACATTAACAATACGCTACCACCTCCCCTTAAAATGGAAGAACTCAGATCTTTTTATTTAATCCAGCTGTTCAGACAAGTTACGACACATGTCTGGGACAAAGGTAGGGCTTGAATTGAGACATTGTGGCACAGAAGTAGGGTCAGCTGCATCACAACAGTTCCCAGTAGAATAATCATCAGTATTCCATTTTTAGAGTCTTGGTGTCACGCAGCACGAAAACAGATCCTTTGGCCTAAGAGTGCATGCCAAACAGGTTTCCTAAACTGAAATAATCCCATTTGGCTGCATTTGGCCCATAGCCTTCTAAACCTTATCTATCCATATACCTGTCCAAGTGTCTTTGAAATGTTGTAATTATATACCTGCCTGTACTACCACTGGCAGCTCATTCCATATACACACCACCCTCTGTGAAAAAGTTGTCCTTCAGGTCCCTTTTTAAAATCTTTCCCCTCTCATTTTAAACCTATGCCCTCTACTTTTGGACTCCCTACTTTGAGGAAAGGACCTTAGCTATCCACCTTATCTAAGCCCTTCATGATTTCATAAACCTCTACAAAGTCACTCCTTAACTTCCTATGCTCCAGGGAAGAAGTTCTAGTCTATCTAGCCTCTCGTTATAACTCAAACCCTCCAGTCTCAGCATCCTTGTAAATCTTCTTTGCACTCTTTCTACTTTAATAACATCCTTTCCAATGCAGGGCAACTAGAATTGTAGGCAGTCCTCCAAATGTGGCCATACCAACGTCTTGTACAGCTGCAACATGACATCCTAACTCCTGTATTCAATGCTGCGACTGGTGCAGACATGTGTGCCAAACATCTCTTCACCAGCCTGTTAACCTGTGATGCCACTTTCAACAAACTATGTATCTGCACCCCTAGGTCTCGCTGTTTGACAACAATTAATTCTAAGTGTCAACATTTTTGTTTTTTGACTGTTAACTATTGAATTGATTGTGACAGAAGACGTAGCAGGTGGGACACGTTCGGGAAAGTGTCGTATTGCAGCAGTATTTTGTAATTGAGTACTCTGCCAAAAATCTCCCGTGTGGGGACATTATTCATGGGAAACTTGTCTAGAATGCAGACAAGCAGAAAGGAGGAAGAATGTTGCAAACCACAGTTTTTCTTTAAAAGAGAAAGAACATCTGAGCTCTGGGCATTCACCAATGTTAGACTTTGCAGATTTATTTTTAGAAACTGTATACAATCTGTTCTGATATAACACGACAGTTCCGTTCCCCTGTGTTATAAGAAAGTTGTGTAATAGCAGTACCATTTAAACTGATGGGACTGCAATCGTGTTATAGCCAATACAGGTAAGGTGAGTTCACATTCTACAAATAACGGTCTTAATTCTTCAATCGCGTAAAGCCAATTTGTGTTAAAGAAACATGCATTATAGCAGAACTGACAAAATATAAAGAAGCAATGTTGTCATTAGAATCAATAACATTTTAATTTGGGTATCATTTTAATATCTTATCAGTTTGAACAAGCAACATTTTTTAATCCCTTCTCAATTCAGACAATATCACTGAGAATGGGCAGTCTAAGCATAACGCCATTAGCCATGCGGCTGATGCAGCTACCACCCCCACGCTGATTGATGATGTCACTTCCGCCCCCATCATGGCCACTCCCACAGCCACTTCCGGCCCTCACATCATCGCCGATGCCACACGCTCAGTGACTTCCGCCACCCCTACTGCCGTGTCTGCCACCACATCCGGCCCCACCAGCGCCACTCATCTGCATTCTGCTGACACGCCCCCCACAGACCCCACTGTCACTATCCCCACCCCCCAGAACCCCGAGGGGAGCACTACCCCTGCTCATGCCTCCACCCCCATTCCCCACCATCACACCCACTCCAGGTACTGGCTC
>NC_057710.1:92089237-92098574 GCF_004010195.1 Chiloscyllium plagiosum
TTAGGGAACATCTTCGAGACACCCGCACCAATCAACCAAACCGCCCCGTGGCTCAACATTTCAACTCCCCCTCCCACTCTGCCGAGGATATGGAGGTGCTGGGCCTCCTCCACCGCCGCTCCCTCACCACCAGACGCCTGGAGGAAGAACGCCTCATCTTCAGCCTCGGAACACTTCAACCCCAAGGCAGCAATGTGGATTTCAACAGTTTCCTCATTTCCCCTTCCCCCACCTCATCCTAGTTTCAAACTTCCAGCTCCGCACTGTCTCCTTGACCTGTCCGGACTTGTCCGACCTGCCTAGCTCCTTTTCCACCTATCCACTCCACCCTCTCCTCCCTGACCTATCACCTTCAACTCCTCCCCCACTCACCCATTGTACTCTATGCTGCTCTCTCCCCACCCCCACCCTCCCCTCGCTTATCTCTCCACGCTTCAGGGTCTCTGCCTTTATTCCTGATGAAGGGCTTTTGCCCGAAACGTCGATTTTGCTGCTCGTCGGATGCTGCCTGAATTGCTGTGCTCTTCCAGCACCACTGATCCAGAATCTGCTTTCCAGCATCTGCAGTCATTGTTTTTACCTCGTCTGAGCATAGGGTCAAGGCCAACTTCTAACTCCCATTTTTCTGTGACCTGACTCTAATTATTTGGCTGAACACTGACAAGTAATAAATATGCTCAGGTCAATTCCCCATCTGGCATTGTTGCTGATTTTTAATAAAACAGTACACATTAATATACTTTGTTTTAAAGATAATTAAAGGTTATGACTGAATTACACCTTGGAAGTTTACATTATGTCCTTATCTATACCTTTTTTTGTCTTCATTCATTCATTTACATCCTCCAAAGGCTGTCCATCGCCTGTAATACACAAGTCAGAGCTGTGATGAAATACTGCACACTTACCTGGACGAGTGCAGCTCCAACAGCACACAAGATGCTTCACACCATCCAGAACAAAGCAGCAAGGCACCTACACCCTCCATCACTGACAGTAAATAGCAGTAGTCTAGGAGATACGCTGCAAAAATTCAGCAAAGCTCCTTAGACAGCACTTTCCAAACCGATAAGGACCCGAATAGCAGGGTAGCAGATACATGATAATACCTCCACCTGCAAATTCTCCCTGATTTGGGAATATATCACCATTCTTCACTGTCACTGAGTCAAAATCCTGAAACTACTTTTTACCCTTCATGCCTTTGTGGGTTTACCTACACCAAGAAGTCAGCTCACCACTCCGTTCAAAGCCAACTAGAGATGGGCAACAAATGCTGGCCCAGCTAGTGATACTCAGACCCCTGAATACATTTAAATAAAATGGACCAGGTATCATCTTCCCAATGTTCTACATAATTGCAACAAGTCACCTATACTCACGTCTTCTTGTAAGAAAGGCCAATGTGCCACTTGCCTTTTAATTGCTTGTTATGTTCTCACGTTCCTTTTCAGCGGTTCATGAATGTGGACACCCAAGTCAGTTTGAAGTTCAACAAATGTCAGCAGCTCATTGTTTATGAAATATTGTATGGTTCAGCAACATTTCTCTCCATACTTTGCCAAATATGCCTCAATTAATTTTATAACATCCCTCACATTTGATGCTGTCCCCATCTTATCAAGCTCTGTCCTCAGATTAACGTGCCACTTACCATCTTTTTTGTAGAAAGATGGACACCACTTGTACCTGTACCATTTGAGAGACTGCTGGAAAGAAGATATTGTGTTATATATACACACTTGCACAATTCAGAGATGCATAATGGAGCTTTGATAGTGAGAATGTATAGCCCTTGCCTCCCAGAGGCCATCCTTGAATTAGATAGGTTCCTGATTGTCAAAGGGGTCAAGGGTTAAGGGGAGAGAGTGAGGTTGAGAACCATATCAGCCATGATTGAATGGTAGAGCAGACTTGATGGGCTGAATGGCCTAATTTCTGCTCATATGTCTTATGGTTTGATGGTCTTGTAAGACATGCAATCTTTGAAATGAAGAAGGAACCTGAGTGCTGTGAAATACATAGGGATCTAAGATATGGTCATGATGATCGCAGTTGAGTTGGACATTGAGTGAATGGAACATTTTCCAATGAATGAAGCTTCTTGTTTTATAATTATGATGCTCTTACTGTTACCCCTGTATAATCTATAGTTCCTGTATCTTGAATGCTCCTGTAGATGATACAGTTCTGTCATGGTCACCTGGTTCATATGAAAGGCTTTTCATTGAAAAAGAAAGGGTGAGGGCCTCCTGAACACTCTGTGCATCACGAGAGGACCTTTTGCTGGAAACTCTGCGTTAGATGGCTGCTCCACAACTGCTGGAAATACGCTGCTGGCCCTGAGCTTCCAGACGCATGTGGTCCTCATCGCTTCTGATGGCTACTCATAGTGCAGTGGTCACAGAGAAAATACCATCTGCTAGATCTGGATCCAAAAGTGATGGTTGCAATGAGCCTTTATGGGGAATATATCAGAAATGGGCAGCTCCTTAACAATGTGAGCAGTCAGCAGTCCCCAATAAATTGCAATTTTCTATCATCCTCTATATATTTTGACATGAAAGCATCCAAGAAGAAGAGCAATGGAATGCTTCAAGATGGGAGCTTTCACGCCGCATACCTTCTTCAGCTGTCCATTGCACAAGCCATGTCATGCACATACAATAGGAGATTGTTTCTAATACATTTACAATGATACTTCCTTCCACAGCTCCATTCCATACATGACACAAGCAAAGTTGCATTCCATATAAGAAGATACTTTGAAATACTTTACAGTTGAGGAAATCAGCTTCAGCACATTATGCAATGTCTGAGACCTAGCCATGTGTTTACAAATTGTGGAATGCTAGTTCGCCTGTGAATACTTCTCCTTCACAGAGAAGCTGGTGATTAATCTTTAATGATCAATGATGTGCACAATATTATTTGTGGCCGGGCTTGCTGTTTGACATAATTTATCACTGCATGTGAACCACAGTGAACCACGTGAACTTCGAGACTGCAGATGTCTTAAGCCTGCACTGTGTAAGCAGTTGATTAATGTAAGTCCCTCTTGCATTCACATTCAACTGCATGGGATACAGAAGGGAACTTCGAGCTTGTAATATTTCAATAGATGAATAGAATGAGTGAGGGTGGGACATAAAAGGTAATCAGGAAATCTGGTGCATATGGACATCCAAAAGCCATTTGCTAAGGTACCATGGTCCAAAGGTTAAAAGGCAAGATATAGGTTGATGGAGTTATGAATAATGTATTAGCACAAATAAAGGACTGGTTATTAAGCAAGAAGCAAAGAGTAGGCTGGGCATTTTAAAATTGACAGGCTTTAAATACAGGAATTCTGCAGGGGTCAATTCTGGGCTTAATAACTTGGAAGGACAGACAGAAAATAATGTACTTAAGTTCAGATGTTTAAAGACTAGGTTCAAATAGAAGTTGTGAGGAAGACATTGAGGCTTCCAAAATGTATAGATAAATGGATTTTTTGAGAATGAAAGCAAAGATGAAGACTAGAGTATATCTTGGGGAAAGTGTGAAATTATTCACTTTGGTGGTCAGCAGAATAATTTTTAAAAAGGTGTGTAACTTTAAATGTTGATGTTCAGAGAGAGTTGGGCATGATCATACAAGAAACTCAAGAAGTCAGCATTCGGATACAGCAAATAATAAGGAAATGGCACATTGGCCTTTACTGCAAGGGGATTCGTGTATAGGAGTAAAAAGAAATCTTGTTGCAGTTGTATAATGCTTTGATAAGCTACATCTGAAATATTCTGTGCAGTTTTGGATTCCATACTTGAAGCAGAATATTGTTTACAATGCTGTTCAGCAAAAGTTCACCCAGTATTTTTTCCCATGGGATGAGAAAGTTGAGAGGCTAAGTAAATTGAACCCATATAACTAAGAATTTCAAAGAATGAGGTATAATCTTATTAAAAGGTGCACTATTGTGAAGGAGCTTGACAAGCGAGACAGGAATGGTTATTTTGACTGGTTGGGAGATTAAAACACAGGGTTTTAGACACTGGATAAAAGGATAATCTTTTAAGAAATTGAGGAGAAACTTCTTAACTTAAAGGGTGTGAACGTTTGGAATTATCTCCCACAAAGAAGATGCTCCAAAAATAGAATGCATTTAAGGCTGGGACGGACATGTTTTGTCTCTAAAAGAATCTCAATGGATATTGAAAGAGGGCAGGACAATGAAATTGAAAGTCAAGATCAGCCATGATTATAATGAATAGTGGAATAGTCACATGGGTCATATTAGAAGAAAGTGAGGACTGCAGATGCTGGATATTAGAGCCGAGATTGTGGTGCTGGAGAAGCACAGTAGGTCAGGCAGCATCCCAGGAGCAGGTAAGTCAACGTTTCGGGAAAAAGCCCTTCATCAAGAATGACACTCTGAGCCTAGGGGCTGGTGAGATAAATGGGAGATGGGTGGGGCTGGGCGAACGTAGCTGAGAGTGCAGTAGGTAGATGGAAGTGGGGCTAATGGTATTAGGTCTGAGAGGAGGGTGGAGCGGATAGTGGGAAGGAAGATGGACAGTGGGACAGGTCATGAGGGTGGTGCTGAGCTGGAAGGTTGGAACTGGGATAAGGTGGGGGGAGGGGAAATGAGTAAATTGGTGAAATCTACATTGATGCCATGGGGTTGGAGGGTCCCGAGGCGGAAGATGAGATTGTTTGCTCCTGCTTCTTTTGTGCATTCTTAACCTTTCCCAGTGTTAAAGTTTACCATTTATTCAATTTGTAAGCAGTTATTTCTTTCATTTGTGAAACAACAAACAATAGATATACTGTATTATAATTGGAGGCAAATTTCTTTGTTTAATTAATGAATAACATTTGCTCTAAATCATTTTTAAAAGCAATATCTAATTCTTAAATCCATGGCAACTCAATTGCATTTTAATAACATAAACTCTACGAATCATTTGGTGGCATTTAGAATCAGCTTGCAGATTGGCAATCAGAGTATTCAGTCTTACAATGTGGTCTTCAAGTGTACTTAAAAATAGCAATTACTTAAACTGCCAGGCTCAGTAGGCCATGAACCAAGTGCAAATAAATAGTGTTACGACACGGCAGTGAAACCCTCTGTTAATTGAATCAAACATCCAGAAAAGCTCACCTCGCCTATTAATCTGTTAAAATTCAAGTGACAGAGAACTCCCAAATTCTACTATTTAAAGAAAATAAGATCAATTTATTCTTTAACTCTAAAAATGAATATTAACTATTCTCAACTCTAACCCTCCTTTCTCTTAACTGCTTATTACCTGCCTCCAACCCTATAACAATGTGCTGTTCCAATATTCAACATTCCCTTTAAGTTGCATAGAATCACAAGCATGTTTAATACTCATTATAATTTCATCAATTTACTTTTAAAACTATAGAGCTGCTGTCAACTTGATGTCAGTCTTCTTCTGGCTGAAGGTTGTTTTCTTTCTTTTTACTGCGAATACATTTCATAGGAAAAGGTTCCTTTGCTAATTTCTTGTGTCTGTTTCAATGGCAGTTGCTCTATCATTTCAAAATGCCTGCCTTTTTTATATTGCCAACAATGGATCATCTTATTGATTTATTATTGGCAAACAATAAATTTAAACTCGATTAGATTTTAGTATCCTGGGGCATAATTTAAACTAATTGGTTAAATTTGAATTGTTGTCAAAACAACAACGAACTCAGGTATCCATTTCACAGCCAAATGTTATATATTTTCAATTTTCTAGTACACTCCAAGACTGTTATCTAGTCACATGACACAGATGCTTGTATGCTCTGAGTGCAGAACAGCATTCACTCTCCTTCCAGTACACAACTTCAACTTCACAGCAATAGCATTAGTGTACTTTGGTGTGATGCTTCTTGGCATAAACATGGTGGACTGAAGGGCCTATTTGTATGCTGTATGACTCACTGTATGTTCATCATTTATTGGCCATTCTCTCCCACTGTGAGAAAGTTGGACCAGTGCAATCCACCCAGACAAGGAGCTCCCACAATATCACTACGTAGACAATCCCAAATTTTGTCTCGGTGATGATGATCTGGTTTAATATTGCTGAATAGTTTTCAATGCCATTTCAAAGCTAATGTAGACAGCATTCTCTCTCATTTTCTTTTGAACTGTGTGGGGCCCAGAAGCTCGCATGCAGCAGCAACTTCCAGAACCAAAACCCAATGCTGTGTAAAACATCGAATGACCATGCTTGTGATTCTACGCACCTTAGAGGGAAAGTTGAATAGAGAGTATATGCACAAAATTGTTGAGGTGATAGGACATACAGAATTGTAACTCTCCAGAAATGGAGGTGAAAAGATTATGATTAACTTTTAACAAACACTGTTTGATCTGAGCTGGCATGCTGCATCCAATTCTGGGAGTTACATTTTGGAAAGAACATAACATGACTTTGATGGATTTACAAATATGATTCCAGAGAACATAGAATATTACAGTGCAGTACAGGCCCTTCGGCACTCGATGTTGTGCCAAACTGTAGAACCAATCTGAACCCTACACTACTCCATTTTCATCCGTATGTCTATTCAATGACCATTTAAATGCCCTTAAGGTTTGTGAGTCTACCACTGTTGCAGGCAGAGTGTTCCATGGTCCTACTATTCTCTGAGTAAAGAAACTATCTCTGACATCTGTCCTATATCTATCACCCTGAAATTTAAAGCGATATCCTCTCATGCTAGCCATCGCTATCTGAGGAAAAAGACTCTTACTCCACCCTATCTAACCCTCTGATTATCTTATATGTCTTAATTAAGTCATCTCTCAACCTTCTTCTCTCTAAAGAAAACAGCTTCAAGTCCCTCAGCCTGCCCACATAAGACCTTCCCTTCATATCAGGTAACATCCTAAGAAATCTCCTCTAAACCCTCTGCTCATCTTCCCCCTTCCCTTCTGAGCAACAGGGACAGACTCTGTTCCAGAGACGTGAATCCTATGGCTTACCCCCGGTAAGATTCCACCGCCCCGCCCAGCAGTATCCAAAATGGTATACTTGTTGTTGAGGGGAACGGCCACAGTGGTGCTGACTGCCAGTTCCCTTTCCATCCCCTGACAGTAACCCATCTGCCTCTTTTTGTACCTGAGTTGTGACTTCCTCCCTTAACTTCTTTCAATTACCCATCTGCTTCTCGAATGATGCAAAGTTCATCCAGGTCTAGCTCCAGTTCCCTCATGTGGTTTTCGAGGAGCTGCAGTCGGGTGCACTTACTGCATATGCAGTCAGCAGGGACACTCGTGGTGACTGTTACCTCTCACATTCTGCAGGAGGAACATTCCACTGCCCTAACCTCCATTCCCATTATTCTAAATTCCCAGTGAGACTTTAGAAAAATAAAGAATTTTTTAAAAAATTAGTTACCTTACCAATCTGGCGCACAGCACCTTTTTTTTGGTTAGTGGAAGAGGATGGGTGGGAAACACTAAATGAATGGTGTTTTGGGTAATGCAACCACCTTAATATTTAACTTCACTTACTCAGCAGTCCTGTGTCCATTCCTGCTCAGCGTGTGTGCCACCTATTCACGAGGTAAGTTTGTATGATTTTAAGTTTACCTTCCCTGGAGACCCTAATCCTCACTGTCAGTCCTCCCACTGGTTCCACAAATGAGCAATTTCAGTTATGAAGATCAATTGGATAAACTGCAACTGTTCTCCTCAGAGGAGAAAAAGTTGAGAGGAAAAGTTAATAGAGGAGTTCAAAATTCTGATGGGGTTTACAGAATAAATAGGGAGAGCTTGTTTCCATTGTTAGAAGGACAGAGAACCAGGTGACACAGTTAAGCTGCTTGACAAAAAAAAAGATGATGGCATGAGGAAACATTTTGTATACGGATCAAGTAGTTAGGATCTGAAATGAAAGACCTGAGAATATGTTGAGTGCAGGGTCAATCTTAGATTTTAAAGAGATGCTTAGATTAACATTTTAAGAATATTAAAAAATGAGAGGCTACCAGGAAAGGATGGGCAAGTGCAACGTGAGACTAGTTGTGTGTCATTTTTGCTCTCATGATGAGTTGAATGGCCACGATCTGTGCTGTAATTATTCTATAATTGGGTGATAAGAGATACTCATATTAACTTGAAATTTGAGTCAAACATTTGGTAGACCAGGTTTTAAAAGGGTATGATTTACTTCTTAAATGCCCTTAGTGGACCAGCTATGCTGTTCTGACCACTTTTTCTAATACCAATTCATTTTATTTCCAATATTTTTAGAACAGACACAGAAAATGCCATTGTCAGATTCGATACCTTTATGCTTAGATTAATCCAATGGCATATAACTATTGTGCCCAACTTTGACAAACAGTAAATTTTGAATTTCCTCACAATTTTCAAAGGCTGGGCCCAGCTACATTGACAACCCCCTAGATTTGCTGAGTAGCTGTGAAGAGGAAGATGTGAAGTACAATAGTAGGAGTAGTAAACCTCTGACAGGATGAATATAAGAATATAGTCATGGGAGTATGGGCAGGCCACCCAACATTCAAGACTACTCTGTCATTTCAGCATGATAATAGCTGGTCTCCTACCTCAATTCTGCCTTTTGCACCATCCCCACATTCCTAACTTTCTTTAGTACCCATTCTTATTAATATTTATTTGCATTGGGATTGTTTGGACGTTGCCCATAAGGGGTGCAGAGTCGAGAATGTGATGCTGGAAAAACACAGCAGGTCAGGCAGCATCTGAGGAGCAGGAGAATCAACGTTTCGGGCGTAAGCCCTTCACCAGGAAGTGGTGGGGTTGGTTTGGGCAGATGTTTGATTAGATTAGATTCCCTACAGTCAGGAAACAGGCCCTTCAGCCCAACAAGTCCACATCGACCCTTTGAAGAGTAACCCGCCCAGACCCATTCCCCTACCCTATATCTCCCACTGATTAATGCACCTAACACTATGGGCAATTTAGCATAGCCAATTCACCTGACTGCACATCTTTGGATTGCTGTCAGAAACAATCCACAAGTTGGCGCACTGTCTCTCCAATGTAGAGGAGACCACATCAGGTACAACAGATACAGTAGATGACGTGTGTGGAAGTACAAGTAAACTTCTGTCGGATGTGGAAGGATCCTTTGGGACCTTTAACAGAGGTGTGTGGGGGGAGTGTGGGTGCAGGGAACATGAAGGGAATAGTCTCTCCGAAACACAGATAGGGGTGAGTAGGCAAATCTATCCCTATTGGTGGGGTCTGTTTGTAGGTGACAGAAGTGGCGGAGGATGATGTGATATCTGAGCGTTGATGGGGTGGAAGATGAAGACAAGGGGGGGTTCTGTCCTTATTGTAATT
>NC_057710.1:92099074-92113402 GCF_004010195.1 Chiloscyllium plagiosum
CTCTTGACTCTGATCTCCAGCATCTGCAGTCCTTGCTTTCTCCCATTAGGGGTACAGCAGGAATATAGCTGCAAATCCCAGGATGCGGTGAAGGTAGTACTTTAATGACTTAACAAGGTCAGGAATGGTAAATTAAGTTGCACGTTAATTTACATTCTGCTACATGCATCACCCTACCACCTTGTTCTGCTTTCCCAGAGCTATTCTTTCACATTACCTACAGGTACTCAATGTCTTTGTTTATGCACTTGCAATAGTCTCCACCTCTCAGTCTATCATGTCCCTTTACCTCATCCTAATACAATAACATGCCTCATCTGAAATTCATCTTCAACAAATACTATCCATTAGACCAACACATGGCATCATACTCATTCATGAGTCTGTTTTGCTCTGTTTTACAGAGGAGGACAACAGTGAGCATAAAGGAGAGCAAGGGCATTGCAAATGGTTCACTCACACAGATACTTATATTTTGGCACGCCTTACCACCAATATCTTGATTTTCAGTTTGTGACTTATAAGTGAGCAAGGGCAAATTTGTTCAGACAGCATGCATCACAAAGCACATCTCTCCAAGCTTTGCCTAGTTGAGCACAGATGTTGTGTCCCTGGAGCTGTTGATTCACTGAGCAGCAGCACAGAATGTGTTATATACTGCAGGCCTTCCAAATGTATTGACCATGATTGTACAGAGTACAGAGCTGTCTATTTTAAAGGTGAGTGGGTCAATGTCACAAGGTATTTTAATTATGCCTTCCCTCATAGATAAAGTTGCCAATTCCGTGTGGCATCAAACATGGTTATGAACTAATTCTTTTCTTTTAATTGATTCATGGACTGTGGGCATCAATGGCTGGTCCAGCATTTATTGCCCATCCCCAGTTACCCTTCAGAAAGTGAGCTGCCTTTTTGAACCATCATAGTTAATTTGCCTCAGGTAGACCCAAAATGTCATTAGGGAGAGAATTCCAGAATCTTATCCCAACAACATTAAAGGAACAGCAATATGTTTACTAGTCAGGAGGTGACAGGCTTGAAGGAAACCTTGCTATTGATGGTGTTCCCATGTATATACTACCCTGCTCCTTCCAAATGATAGTGGTCATGGATTTGGAAGATGATTTGTAAAGGGGCTTTTAAATTTCTGAAAATTATCTTGAAGGTGATGCACTGCTGCTACTGGACCTGGGTGGTGGAGGGAGTGGGTGTGACTCCAGTCAGGCAGATGGCTTTGCCCTGGGCAGTGTTACATTTCACAAGTGTTGTTCGAGCTCACTCATCCAGAAAAGTGGGAAATATTCCATTATATTCCTGACTTGTGCCTTGTAGATTGTGAACAGTCTTTGGGGAGTCTGGAAGTGAGTTACTTGTTGCAGGATTCCTAACTTCTGTCTGGTTTCTGTAGCCACAGTATTTATATGGCTAGTTCAGTTCAATTTCTGGTCAATATTTCACCCAATGGTATTCCAAATTAATGTATAAATATGTAGAGAATGTAGATAATAAAGATAGCCGCACTGCACATGTATAACTTCCTTCTCCAGTACATTGTTAGGAATAAAATACATTTAGGACAAATTCCTCAATATAGTAATTTTCAGTCTGGAATAGAACATTAGATCACATATCTATTTATTCAACATGCTGCAATATTACATTGCATGCCTAAATATTATAACTGATCTTATTAAAGATTTGTCTAGCACTTTTTGAATCCTCCAATTCTATTGTTACACCACTCAATATCATAGAAGCCATTTGGCCCATCAAGTCCACACCAATCCTCTGAAGGGCATCTTACCTAGACAAACCCTGCTAGCCTATCCCTGTAACCTAGCAATTACCCCAGCTTATTCCCCTGGTCTGCACTTCCCTGGACACTATGGGCAATTTCGTCTGGCCATTCCATCTAACCTGCACATCTTTGGATTGTGGGAGGAAACTGGAGCACCTGGAGGGATTCCATAAAGACACTGACAGAATACGTAAGCTCCACACAGACAGTCGTGTGAGGGGGAAATTCAATCTGGAGCCACCTTGCCGCCCTATATGTTCATCATTCTATTATTGAAAAAAATGTTGCCTGAATTTCCCATTTTCTATTTTTCACCTTAACTGATGCCTGTCTCTAGAAATTTGTACATGACATCAAAAATGTTCTGATTCCATATGTTAGACATCTCTTTTTAAAACCTTAATACTTTGAATTACTCATCAGCTTTCAAGTGGGAAAATTTCACATCTATCCAACTTGTTCATATTTTTGAAATTGATGAAATCACTCCATTTTATATTCTTTCCAGTTATGTAGTAGAGGAGACTTTCCTGGATCAGGGAAATCACTTTGTTAAATTCATACTTCAACCCCATTGAATAAAGGGCAGCTTTCTACTTGGCTTTTAAAATTTTTATATCTATTTTAGTCATCTACACACTTGCATATCCATATACCTTTTACCTGCACAGCATTCAATCTGTCATCGTCAAGAACGTATCCCAGATTTTGTGTCACATGTGACTTAATTGATTTCACACTCACCCTTTAATCTCAAGGTTTTGAGTTCAAGTCCCACTCCAAGGCTCAAACACAAAAAACAGTTCTAATTTTTCAGTGCACTACCAAGGGAGTATTGCATTGTCAGTGATGCTGTCATTAATGAAACAAATCAAGGCCTCATTTGTCACTTCTAATGGATACAAAAGTTACAGTGTTACAACAGAGAGGAGGAGAATTATCTCTCGTACAGACCAATATTTTACCCTCGATCAACATCATAGGATGGGGTTATCTGGTCATTAGTATGAATCATAGAATGGTTACAGCAGGAGGCTATTTAGCCCATCATACCTGTGCTGCTCTTCTGAATGAGCAATCTACCTTAAGCCATTCCCACACTTTATCCTTTTAGTCCTGCAAATTTCTCCTTCTTTAGATAATTATCCAATTGCACTTTTGACATTCTCAATTGACTATGTATCCATCGCACTCGCACAGTGTATTCCAGTTCTTGACCACGTGTAGACAGGGCTTTTCTCATGTTGCTATTTCCCTTTTGTCAATTAGCTTGAATTAAAGTGTTCTGGTTTTCAAATGTTCAACCAATAGAAATAGTTTTTCAAAGTTTGGGTGAAGATTTGTAGCTCGGGTGCTCGTTGTTGTGGTTCTGTTCGCCGAGCTGGAAATTTTAGTTGCAAACGTTTCGTCCCCTGTCTAGGTGACATCCTCAGTGCTTGGGAGCCTCCTGTGAAGCACTTCTGTGGTGTTTCCTCCGGCATTTATAGTGGCCTGTCCCTGCCGCTTCCGGTTGTCAGTTTCAGCTGTCCGCTGTAGTGGCCGGTATATTGGGTCCAGGTCGATGTGTTTGTTGATGGAGTTTGTGGATGAGTGCCATGCTTCTAGGAATTCCCTGGCTGTTCTTTGTTTGGCTTGCCCTATAATGGTAGTGTTGACACTACCATTATATTATATGGCAAGCCAAACAAAGAACAGCCAGGGAATTCCTAGAAGCATGGCACTTATCCACAAACTCCATCAACAAACACATCGACCTGGACCCAATATACCGGCCACTACAGCGGACAGCTGAAACTGACAACTGGAAGCGGCAGGGACAGGCCACTATAAATGCCGGAGGAAACACCACAGAAGCGCTTCACAGGAGGCTCCCAAGCACTGAGGATGTCACCTAGACAGGGGACGAAACGTTTGCAACAAAACCTTTCAGCTCGGCGAACAGAACCATAACAGAAATAGTTTTTCCTTATCTTCAAACCAGATCACTAATAACTTTTTATTAATATATCAAATCTCAATATTTCTCTGCTCCAAGGTGAACAGTCCCATTATCTCTAATCTACCGACACTGGATCTATTATTGTGAATGTTGTCTGCGTCTGCTCTAGCCACTTCACATGCTTGAAGAGTAAGTTTCCTTTAAAAATAATCCCTGTATCCTATTTTCCAAGCATTTCATAAGATTACCTCCAATTCTGCATTTTTGGTTTTACTAATAATTTCTTGTATGAAACCTTATTAAATATTATCCTGAAGTCTTCTCGAAAAGATCCATAGATATCTTCTTGTCCACCAAAACAGTGGGAGGCACTGTGGTTCATTGGTTAGTACTGCTGCCTTACAGTGCCAGGCACCTGGGTCCAATTCCACTCTTGGGTAACTGTGTGGAGTTTGCAAATTGTCCCTGTGTATGCAAGGGTTTCCTCCCACAGTCCAATGTTGAGCAGGTGAGGTGGATTGGCCATGCTAAATTGTCCACAGTATCCAGGGAAATGCAGGCTGGGTGGTGTAGCCCTGGGGAATGAGTGTTATAGGGTAGAGGGGTGGGTCTGAGTGCATTACCCTTCAGAGGGTTGGTATGGACTGAATGGCTTGCTTTCACATTGTAGGAATTCCATGTTTAAGTTTCTTAAAATATTCAATGAGATTCATGATGGATTATATTATTTCCAAGCCAACTGTTTCTGAGCAGCTCATCATAACTAACTGCTCAATCGCTCTGAGGTTAGATTCCAATAATTGATGCTAAACTGTCACGCCTGCATTGATTTTTCATTCTCATTCCTTTTTTTTCAGGAATAACTTTTGTGATGTTCCAATTCCAAATGAAATCAAGACACCACTGGAAAATTATAATCAGTGCATCTACACTTCATCATTTGTAGCTTCAATACTTTGGGGTGGAAACCATGCACTCAGGTAGACCTGGTCAATTTAATTCCGATTAATTCTTTCCATTACTTGTTAAAATTTACTTATATTCAACCTATTCGCCTGGAAATTCAATCCAGGGAATGCCACTAATCATATAGTTATAGAATATATAATCTTGTATAAATTACTCTTACCTGAGACGGAAATTAGGCACTTTGGTCGTGCAAATACCCAACATGATATAAGTTCATTTTTCTCATTGAAGGGTGGTTTAACCTGATGCACCCAAAGCCATTGAAGAATCATAGATGACCTAATAGTGGCTAAAGGCTTTAGTGTTTTAAGTTGTAACCAATACATCTTTAAAATTTAATTTCTGAGTTGAATTGGTATGACATATTCTGAAATACATTCTCTGGGAGAGGTAATAAAGCTAAAAGTAGATAACTCCCCTGGCCCTGATGGGATGTATTTTAGGATTTTAAAAGAAGTAATCACAAAGACGGTGGATGCAGTTGTCAGTAACTTCCAAGAATCCTTAGAATCAAGAAATGTCCCAGAGGATTATAAAGCTGCTAACGTAACACCTTTATTTAAAAAGGGAAGGAGAAAATCAGTTATCTCTAGTTCTGTTAGCTTAACCTCTGTCATTGGGAAAATAGCAATTTCCCAATGACAGAGGGTAAGCTACTTTAAAGAATATATTAGCAGAGCATTTGGAATGATAATAAAAACCAGACTGAATCAGCATAGTGTTGTGAAAGGGAAATCATCCCTGACAAATTCTGTACAGTTCTTTTGAGGAGATAACAAATAGGACAGATAAAGGGGAACCAATAGATGTAGTTTATTTGGATTTCCAAAAGCCATTAGATAAAGCACCACACATAAGGTAAAAGTACATGGTGTTGAGGGTGTAATAGAGAATCAGCTAAGTAATAGAAGACAGCATTTGGATGAAGGGGTCATTTTCAGAATGACAATCTATAACTGATGAAGTGCTACAAAGAACAGTGTCAGGCCACAAATATTTACAATCTATATTAATGACTTGAATGTTGGGAACGAACGAAATATCACCAAGTTTGCAGATGACACAAAATAGACAGGAAGGCAAGTAATGAGGATAGCATAACAAGTTTGTAGAGGGAGAAAGACAGATTAAATGATTGGGCAAAACCTTGGTAGATGTGATATAACGTAGGGAATTCTGTGGTTACACACATAACCTGGATAAATAGCAGAGCTCAATAAAGTTTAACTGGACAAAACCTGGAGAAAGCTGCAGCACAGAGGGGTTTGGGCATCTTGGTGCATGAGTACAAAATGTAGCATAAATATTTATAGAGTCATAGACTCATAGAGATGTACAGCACGGAAACATACCCTTCAGCCCGACTCGTCCATGCTAGCCAGATATCCCAACCCAATCTAGTCCCACCTGCCAGCACCCAGCCCATATCCCTCCAAACCCTTCCTATTCATATACCCATCCAAATGCCTTTTAAATGTTGCAATTGTACCAGCCTCCGCCACTTCCTCTGGCAGCTCATTCCACACACGCACCACCCTCTGTGTGAAAACATTGCCCCTTAGGTCTCTTTTATATCTTTTCCCTCTCACCCTAAACATACGCCCTCTAGTTCTGGATTCCATCACCCCAGGGAAAAGACCTTTTCTATTTACCCTATCCATGCCCCTCATGATTTTATGAACCTCTACAAGGTCACCCCTCAGCCTCTGGCGCTCCAGGGAAAACAGACCTATCCTACTCAACCTGTCTCAATAGCTCAATCCTACAAACCTGGCAATATCCTTGTAAATCTTTTCTGAACCCTTTCAAGTTTCACAACATCCTTCTGAGAGGAAGGAGACCAGAATTGCGCACAATATTCCAAAAGTGGCCTAACCAATGTCCTGTACAACCGCAACATGAACTTCCAACTCCTGTACTCAATACTCTGACCAATAAAGGAAAGCATACCAAATGCCTACTTCACTATCCTATCTACCTGCAACTCTACTTTCAAGGAGCTATGAACCTGCACTCCAAAGTCTCTTTGTTCAGCAGCACTACCGAGAGCCTTACCATTAAGTGTATAAGGCCTGCTAAAATTTGCTTTCCCTAAAATGCAGCACTCACATTTATTGAAATTAAAGTCCATCTCCCACTCCTCAGCCCATTGGCCGATCTGATTAAGATTCCATTGTAATCTGAGGTAACCTTCTTCGCTGTCCACGATACCTCCAATTTTGGTGTCATCTGCAAAGTTACTAACTATACCTTCTGTGCTCACATCCAAATCATTTATATAAATGATGAAAAGCAGTGGACCCAGCTTCGATCCTTATGGCACTCCACTGGTCACTGGCCTCCAGTCTGAAAAACAACCCTCCACCACCACCCTCTGTTTTCTACCTTTGAGTTAATTCTGTATCCAAATGGCTAGTTCGCCCTGTATTCCAAGAGATCCAATCTTGCTAACCAGTGTCCTATGGGGAACCTTGTCGAATGCCTTACTGAAGTCCATATAGATCACGTCCACCACTCTGCCCTCATCAATCCTCTTTGTTACTTCTTCAAAAAACTCAATCAGGTTTGTGAGACATGATATCCCATGCAAAAAGCTATGCTGACTATCCCTAATCAGTCCTTGCCTTTCCAAATACATGTACATCCTGTCCCTCAGGATTCCTTCCAACAACTTGCCCACCACCGACATCAAGCTCACCAGTCTATAGTTTCCTGGCTTGTCCTTACTACCTCTCTTAAATAGTGGCACTATGTTTGCCAACCTCCAGTCTTCCGACACCTAACTGGTTACTATCGATGATACAAATATCTCCTCAAGGGGCCCAGCAATCACTTCCCTCGCTTCCCACAGAGTTCAAGGGTATACCTGATCAGGTCCTGGGGATTTATCCACTTTCATGCATTTCAAGACATCCAGCATTTCCTCCTGTGTAATATGGACATTTTTCAAAATATCGCCATCTATTTCCCCACATTCCATATCTTCCATGTCCTTTTCCACAATAAGCACTGATGCAAATACTCATTTAGTATCTCCCCCATCTCCTGCGGCTCCACACAAAGGCCGCCTTGCTGATCTTTAAAAGACCCTCTTCTCTCCATAGTTACCCTTTTGTTCTTAATGTATTTGCAAAAGCCCTTTGAATTCTCCTTAATTATTTGCCAAAGCTATCTCATGTCCCTCTTTTGCCCTCCTGATTTCCCTCTTAAGTATACTCCTACAGCCTTTATACTCTTCTAAGAATTCACTCGATCTATCTTATATATACCTGACATATGCTTCCTTCTTTTTCTTAACCAAACCCTCAACTTCTTTAGTCATCCAGTTAGCAAGCATTAGGAAAGGCAAATCGCCTGGCACTTTTAACTCAAAGGGGATGGAGTGTAGGTATAGGGAGGTCTTGCCAGAAATATACGTGTGGGCGGCACGGTGGCACAGTGGTTAGCACTGCTGCCTCACAGCACTAGAGACCAGGGTTCAATTCCCGCCTCAGGCGACTGACTGTGTGGAGTTTGCACGTTCTCTCCGTGTCTGCGTGGGTTTCCTCCGGGTGCTCCAGTTTCCTCCCACAGTCCAAAGATGTGCAGGTTAGGTGAATTGGCCATGCTAAATTACCCGTAGTGTTAGGTAAGGGGTAAATGTAGGGGTATGGGTGGGTTGCGCTTCGGCAGGGCGGTGTGGACTTATTGAGCCGAAGGGCCTGTTTCCACACTGTAAGTAATCTAATCTAAAAAAAAATACCAGGGCACTATTCAGAGAATGTCTGGAATACTGTGTACAGTTTCAGCCCACTTACCTCAGGAATCTTATGTATTAGCATTGCAGGCAGTTCAGAGAAGGTTCATTAGATTTATTTTGGATAAGAGGGGGATTTTCTTAAGAGAGGTTGAGTAGGTTGGTCTTTTATTCATTGGAGTTTAGAGGAATGAAAGGAGACCTTGTTGCAATATATAAGACTCTCTGGGGTTTTGATAGGGTAGATGTTGAGAGGTTGTCTCACCCTGTGGAATAATCTAGGACTAGATGACATAATCTCAGGAGAAGTGGTCGCCCATTTAAGACAAAGATGAGATTTATTTTTCTCTGAGTTTTTACTGTGTACAGTTCTGGGCGCCACATTAAGATGTGGACACTTTGGTGAGGGTGCAGAGAAGGTTTATGAGGATGTTGCCTGGTATGGAAGGTGCTAGCTATGAAGAGAGGTTGAGTAGGTTAGGTTTATTTTCACTAGAGAAAAGGAGATTGAGGGGGGGCCTGATTGAGGTTTACAAAACCATGAAGGGTATAGACAGGCTGGATAGAGACAAGTTTTTTCAAAGGGTGAAGGATTCAATAACGAAAGGTCATGCTTTTAAAGTGAGAGTCGGAAAGTTTAAGGGGGATACACATGGTAAGTACTTCACACAGAGGGCGGTGGTCGTTGGAACGCGTTGCCAGCAGAGGTGGTAGAGGCAGGCACAGTAGATTCATTTAAGATGTGTTTGGACAGATGCATGAGTAGGTGGGGAGCAGAGGGATACAGATGCTTAGGAATTGACTGACAGGCTTAGACAGTACATTTGGATTGGCTCAGGCTTTCTTTGTTCTTTTGTTCTTTGAGTTGTCAAACTGTGGCTTACCTTTACTGCAGTGGGCTGTAAAGGTTGGTTGTTATATAAAATTATTATGTATAATTAGGATAGAAGGAGTTTTAATCATTAAAGGAATAAATGTTATTTGGATGAGGCAGTAATATGAAGTTGAGATTTACAGGATTAGCCATGGTCTCCCTTGATTGGCCCCCACATTTTATGATCTTATGTCAAAACCGGACTGCATTTCACCCATGTCCATGATCAATTGACATAATCCTGCCCCAACCTTTATGCCAGACCCTGAAAGTTTCTCATATTAAATAGGCAATCTTTTTCCAGGGATACGTGTAATGTTGCTGTCTCTTTCCAGAAATATGGACTAATTCCAATCCTTCCAAGTGGTTTGTGTTCCTTGGCATATCACTGAAATAGCATTGAGATGCAGAATTAGTTCTGTAACTTCAACAGAGGTTCAGTAAAATCCCTGGAGAAATGGTGTAACTGGCTGATTTTATCTATTTAGACTTTCTCTCTTGGGTTCTGGCTATCTATGAGTAAATGCAATGTTAGAAAATACTATAACAGAAAGACAATGGTTTCAGAGTTCTTAAAATCCTTCGAGATCCATATGTAATTGGACAGAAAGATGTATTGGAGGGAATTACCATGTTATATAACTACTTTGTACAGATTTTCAGTAGAGATAACAACATATCATCTGATATTGAATAAACTCTGTATGCACTGGGACTTTTATGTCAGTAAAGCTAAGATTCGAGATAAAGTGAAAAGGCTGGATAGCAAATAAATAGCTCCAGAACTCTGAGAAATTTTATTTTAAGAAATGAGGGAGATAGTTGTGAAAACCTAATGCTTGTTCAGTGGGTGTTTGTTATGATCAGGATGGGAGGAATAGACTGTCTGTCTCTGCTTCCTCTACCTCAAAGGTCACAACATAAAAGTTAATTGTTTTATCCAGTACCCGGTATGGCAAATCATATACATTCCCTAAATTAGACTTAGAATAACAATGGACCATCAACCAGTTTTATTTCACAAACACAAAATTTTTGATTATGAAGCAAAATGTATTCAGTGGAGGTACAAAATTGGTTAACATACACAGTTTGTAATCTGAAAGTATCTGATGACCCCACTAAATATTCCAACACAGAAAAAAACCACACTTCAGTCTTGAAGATAAAAATGGGATAAGGTGAGAACTGAGTTCTTGACTGGCATTCTGCCATATATAGAGATGTCACTAAACAGGTGCAGTTGTCCATGGAGTCATGGCAGATACGCACAGGGAAAATCATACAGTGAAGCTCTCCAGATGCTTTTCAAAAACACACAGTAGTAGGAAGCCATTTATTGTAAGACCAGGTCTCCAAAGAGCCTTACTAGTGGCCTTTAAAGGAGGAGCTGTGGACCAATTTTTTTTTAAAAATCTGCATGCAATGTTGGAAGTATTCTTCATCTGGTCTCTAATGGGTGGGTTTCCTCCGGGTGCTCCGGTTTCCTCCCACAATCCAAAAATGTGCAGGTTAGGTGAATTATGCTAAATTGCCCATAGTGTTAGGTAAAGGGGTAAATGTAGGGGAATGGGTCTGAGTGAGTTACGCTTCGGCGGGTCGGTGTGGACTTGTTGGGTCGAAGGGCCTGTTTCCACACTATAAGTAATCTAATCTAATCTAATTACCAAGGATTATTGCTAGCCAAGGTCATCCCAACTTCTCAGGTCTTAGTTGATCTTTGTCTCAATTAATTATTTTCCCTGACATCTAACCAAACCTCTCCCAGTTCATGACACCTCTCTCAACCCCACTCTTCCCAAATGTTCCCTTCAGACAGGGTTGTGGGCAGGGCTCGCATGCGGTGTGCTGCTGCCTAGTCTCCTGAATGGGGAGCAGACTTCACAGAAAACTCAGAGCCCCAGAGGGAAATCAATTAACCGAATAATCAATTATCTGAACGAAATAGTGCCCGCCCATCTCGTTCGAATAATCGAGGTTCCTCTGTAAATACTTTCTGATTCTGAGTGACAGAAATACCACAAATACCAAACTAGCAGGTAATGGCATGGGACACATAGTATTCTAGTAAAAGGATTCGTGACACACCCTACTTTAAAATAATTTAGCATAATTTGGGAAAAGCCAAAACTTCAAGCTAGCACTCCAGTAATTTGGAAAAGCACAGCAGATCAGGCGGCATCTGAGGAGCAGGAAAATTGATGTTTTGGGCAAAAGCCCTTCGTCAATTGCCCAAAACGTCAATTTTCCTGTTCCTCGGATGCTGCCTGACCTGCTGCTCACTTTTGCCCACGCCAGTAATTTGACAGAGTGAACTTCAACAAAATAAGGCAAGATGCTTACTGAGAGACCCTTTGGCCTGTGCTGAGGTCAGAAATAGATTGGACAAGGTTGATCTCCTAGCATCCTTACCAGCAACAACCATGTTGAAGGAAATGGGTAGGCCTTTAGGTCCATTAATGATATGTAATTCATTAACTGGAGTAGGTGTGAGGCATTTCAACTTACTGAGGTGGCATTCAAAGGCATGTTAGGATGTGAATGTTCCAACATGCAAGCTTACATCGCTCCATTCCTGCCTGCCTATTCCAAACCAAAAACTACCCTGGAATGAGCCCATAACAATGGGAGTGGACTGACTGATTGTCCTATATTTTAAATAATATTTTAATGACTTTACCAAGTGGATATCTTCATGTTAAAGCTCCCATTTCATTACCTACCATTCATAGCAGCCATGACATTGGAAGCCATCAAATTGGCCCTCAGATTCAAGTACACAACCCCACCCCAACATGATTGGAACGAATCTGTCTCCATGTAAAAGGAATCTCAAAGCGTGAATGTTTATCCCTGGAGGTGGGTTCAGATTAGATTACTTACAGTGTGGAAACAGGCTCTTTGGCCCAACAAGTCCACATCAACCCACCAAAGTGCAACCCACCCAGACCCATTTCCCTACATTTACCCCTTCTCCTAACACTATGGGCAACTTAGCATGGCCAAATCACTTAACCTGCACATTTTTGGTCTGTGGGAGGAAACCGGAGCAAACCCACACAGACACGGGGAGAATGTGCAAACTCCACACAGTCAGTCACCTGAGGCAGGAATTGAACCCAGGTCTCTGGCACTGTGAGGCAGCAGTGCTAACCAGTGTGCCACCGTGCCACGCCACCATGCTGTTCAGTACTTGTGAAAAGTCAGATCTCCTCATTTCTGCCCATAAAGCAAATATTCAGCCCATTAGACTAAAGAGACCAACTCAATATACAGACTAAACATTCACCAAGAGTCTTTCAATGCAGTGTAAGAAAGCATAATCCTAAATAGATAATTCAGACAATACAAAGTAAAATTAAAAATAAACAGAAGAACATGCTTTTTTCACATTCTCAGAACTTCTCAATTGCTTCATAGTTCATGGTAACTAAATGGATTTTGTTTTTATTGTCACATGACAAACAGTTATGAAAAACAAACTGGTCAAATCCTGTATCAATAAAGTTGAAGGAAACCGTAAAAAAACCCTGAAACTTGGAAGTAAGAGAAAAAATGAAACCTGTAGCCCAAGTGGGAATTGTAAATTTAACAAGGTTAAAGAAGTTAAATTTAACAGTAAGACATTTTTTCCAGCTTTATAACATCTAGCATTTTATCAAAGAAGATTTGTGATTCCTTAGGAGTGGAGATTGAGCTAAAATCAAAGATGAATTAAAAATGATTCACTACTAACTTCATTGATTACTACTTTGAAACATTCACAAGAGAACAGTTGACTGGTCTGCTTTCATTTGATTGAAAATAAGTTACAATAACACCCACCTAATCTCAACAAAGTTGATGACACAGATGTGGGTAACTACAGAACTTTTAATTGTATTAGTAACTATCAGAGTAATGGACTTCTTGATTAAAAACAATATTAAATGTGACTAACCACAGATCCTTTAATTGCACTAATAACTACCAGAATAATTGGGCATGTTTATCAGGCCAAAATTAAATAACATCATTATTAAAATAGTATAGATAATGGCAGTCAGTAGGAGTTTTGAAGGGTCAGCTCCTGACTAATCTCGTAACTTTTTAGAGGAGTGACATCAAAATGGTCATTAGAAAGTCCTTTAAAATAATAGTGGCAACTTTCCATCTGAGAGTCCCAATCATTGCCATAACAACCATGGAAGTTCAGAGAAAGTCTGAAACAGCAATCTAATTCTTCAGGAATTTCTCTAAGTGACTGTGACAAGCAGAAATTCCTTGCAGTAATTGATTCCTAATATATAATGCAGTAACATTAGCAAGTAGTTAAAATATAGATGTGACTAGCAGTCTGGAAATGGTCTGAAACTGTTCAGCTGCGGGCTGGATTTATTTCTGTGGATACAGGGCCAAGATTACTGCTTTGTTTGAGTCGACATATCTAGTAACTCCAGCATTTTGCATGCCATTTTCTGAATAGATTCCAGTTGTTCCCTTGTTGGTCAAGCCTCCCAATTCCTGGAATAAATAGCTGAATATGCATTTAAATTTTCTGATCAGATTCTTGTAACCAGCATTGAACTCGAATACGCATACTTAAGTGGCCTTGCATCATTTCGGGTAGGCATGCCTTAACTATTTTCTGGACTAAATTTATATTGGAAAACCAGATTTTGAGCATCAAAGGGATGGATTGTCAAGATACCCACCATTTTCAATTACTGACTACCAATTGGATTTAGGAGAAAGTGAGGACTGCAGGTTCTGGAGATCAGAGCTGAAAATGTGTTGCTGGAAAAGCGCAGCAGGTCAGGCAGCATCCAAGGAGCAGGAGAATCAATGTTTTGGGCATGAGCCCTTCTTCAGAATGAGGAAGGTGTGCCAAGCAGGCTAAGATAAAAGGTAGGGAGGAGGGACTTGGGGGAGGGGCGTTGGAAATGCGATAGGTGGAAGGAAGTTAAGGTGAGGGTGATAGGCTGGAGTGGGGGTGGGGGCGGAGAGGTCAGGAAGAAGATTGCAGGTTAGGA
>NC_057710.1:92113853-92121284 GCF_004010195.1 Chiloscyllium plagiosum
GGGGAAATGAGGAAACTGGAGAAATCTGAGTTCATCCCTTGTGGTTGGAGGGTTCCTAGGTGGAAGATGAGGCGCTCTTCCTCCAGCTGTCATATTGCTATGGTCTGGTGATGCAGGAGTCCAAGGACCTGCATGTACTTTGTGGAGTGGGAGGGGGAGTTGAAGTGTTGAGCCACGGGGTGGTTGGGTTGGTTGGTCCGGGTGTCCCCGAGGTGTTCTCTGAAACATTCTGCAAGTAGGCGGCCTGTCTCTTTAACCTCCTTCCACCTATCGCATTTCCAACGCCCCTCCCCCAAGTCCCTCCTCCCTACCTTTTATCTTAGCCTGCTTGGCACACTTTCCTCATTCCTGAAGAAGGGCTCATGCCCAAAACTTTGATTCTCCTGCTCCTTGGATGCTGCCTGACCTGCTGCACTTTTCCAGCAACACATTTTCAGCTACCAATTGAATTTCTCAACTTTATTGTCTGTCAACTTGCCTCAACTACATATTTTGCTTAGGACATTTTGAGAATGATATTCCGAACGATTGCCACAAACATTTATTCATGTTTTTACTTTAACATTTTAGCTCAATGATAAATTGTTATCTAATACAGAAATGCATCAAATTGTTAATAATCTTTTGTTGTTCATGCTCCTCGCTGGATCTGACTTCTGGGTAGGTTATAGAAATAGAGTTCATTTGTACATTGACTCACACATTCTCAAATTGTCCCAAATTATATTACAGTAAATGGTTAGCTTTTGAAATTTGGTCACTGCTCTAATATGGGGAAATGCAGCAGCCAAAATTATACACGGTGAGCCATAAACTATGATATTAATCAAACAGATCATTTGGTTTGTTGTGTTGATTGAGGGATGAATGTTGGTCAACACACTAGAGATATTTTTTCATATAGTGCGACAGTGTTTTACATTCACTTGAAAAGATAGAAATGTCTTTGGTTTAGCATTTTGTATTAAAGAAAACGCATCCCAAGTGCAATGCTCCCTGAGTACCATTCTGTAATGTCAGCCTACGCTGCATGCACAAGTTGTTAAATTGAATTTAAAACAAAAACTTCTTTTAATGCATTACAGAAGCCGAGAAATTTTGAGATTACTCTTGCAATGCAATCTCACTTGGTATGAGTTAGATTAGAGAAATGGTTGCAAGATGAGAACACGATTAGCTGTGCACTCAACTTTCTGAACTTTATGTAAACACTGTGCAAATCAGTTGTTATTCATCATTGTCATCATACCATACTTGTTTAAAATAATAATTTTGTAGGTTTGGATGAATTGCATTGTAGGGCAATCAGGCATTATTAAGACCAGGAATTCTGTCCTTACAAGTAACTCTACAACTGTAGCTTGTTAACTCAGTGTCAGCAGCTGATGTAGGCAACTGAGATTGTATCAGACTTTACAGTCAGGGACATCAGTGGGGAAGACCACAATTTGCACAGCCGTCTAATGCAGTAAAAATTGTTGGAGAGAATCCGCCTCCCATCAGTAACTCCAGTTGGATTAGTTCCTAAGCTTCAACATAGTTTCCAGTACTAATGCACTTGCTGGGGCCGGAGGCATTTGGCTACAATCTCTAGCAATCTGTCTTATCTAGACTCATGAAAATTGGGAAACAGATTGAGGCCAATGCAACAAAAATCTTTCACAGCATCATTGCAGTTCAACAGTCTATTCTCAAAGATTATTGAGTATGCTAAGAGGATCTCCAGCAAAACTAAAATGAGAAATGCTGCAACCAGTAATTTTGATACTCTCCTCTACATGACGACCTTAGCAACCCTTTTGTCCTCTCACACCATGCCTCAAGCCAGTGAATTAGGAAATGATGGTCAGAGATTCTATTAGTTCTTCTTTTGCTTCCACTAACTGTAATAACTCAGGGAGTCTAACTGGAAAAGAATATCATTTATTGTTAAGCACCAACACAGAGCCACTACTTATGGCATACTTAGACTAGTCCTAGCCCAGAACACACAATTCTACAGATCCATCCATCAAATCAATGTGACTTTTTTAATATAAACTATCACCAGTAAAAGACCCACATAATTAATCAGATGTTGAGTTGGAGGGGCATATAAAACACTGTACCCCATCTCATGCTCCCCACTGTGCCCCCCACCCTCCACGGCCCCCTGACTCCAGTGCCTACCTATTGCTAAAGCAAGTAAGTGTATTGATGAACACTGCATGCTCCCTCTCCAAGGACACCCAGGCACATACATAACCATGGAAGAGAGGCAGACAGCAGGCAGAGTGGATATGCTGTATAGATAGTTCCAAATAAACCAGTTCAGCGATATTATGACACATTTTTGGAGCAGGTGGGACTTGAATATAAGCCTTGTGGTTCAAAGATAGTGACACAACCAAAAGATCCCTGTGTTAGTTGGTTAACTATTTTTTGAATCAACCTGTTCAGAGATGTTATTGCTCACCTATGGATTTGATGAGACTTGATCCTGAGTCTTTTAGTCCAGAGGTGGGGACATTACCACTTCACCACATGAGTGCCCTTGGGTCTGCTGTATAATGTGTCCAGGTGATGAGTTCCTGATGGGCAGGCCATTGCCTGTTACATGGGAACACATGATTTCCCATGGGCCTTGTAGGGGTTATCACGCTAACAAACTGGGATACTCTTCCTTTGGACATTTTAAAGGATGTTAATTGCCATAACATTTCCTTTGTTGCTATGCTTATTCATCCAGTATTTCATACACCTCCTCCTTAAATACAATATCTGCTTTGCTCATTTATTTGGTGAATACAGATGCAAAGTATTCATTAAAATTTACACCCACACCTTCTGCCTCCACATGCAATTTACTTTTTTGTTCCGTAATGGGTCTTACTCTTACCCTAATTATCCCCTTGGTCTTTATGTATTTTTAAAATATCTTATGATTTTTCCTTGATTTTATTTGTGCCCACTCTTTTTTTTAACTTTTCTTTTTAATTTCACCCTGTCACTTTCCATAATCTTCCAGGATTCTGACAGTATCTAGCTTTTGGCAGTTAACATGAGCTTTTTTTGTTTCCCTTATTCATTGGAATTGAGGGAGAGCTAGATTTGTGTGTCCCACCTTTTATCTTTGTGGGGATTGCATTTGTTCTGAACTTTCTTGATCTCCTCCTTGTACGGCTCCAACTGCTTAAACAGTTAACTTAAAGGAACTGTTTAAAGTTTGCTTTTGCCAAACCACAGAAGAAATCTTAGCAGGAAAAGAAATGATCTAAACCTTACTCAAAATAAAGCCAGAGGTTCAGCCTGTGTATGCAGCACCCAAGATTTTCACCGGAGTGAATGTGGAGTGGAATGCATTTGTCTATGCAGAGTTCACAGGGGCAGTGGCCTGTTTGCAAGTGCAGCTGCTTTCAGTCAAAATCAACGTTTGTTGACAAGTTTTCTCAAACAATACTTGCAAGGTTTGCAAATTTGAGGAAAATGTTGATACTTAGAGTTCAGTTATGATTTTGGGTTTGTTAAATGTACATATTAATGTGCACATAAGGTCTGTGGAACTATCAAGTTGTCAAGTCATTTAAAACCCCAATTTATTTAAGTACTATCTTACCCATCACTAGTTTTTATGTTATAGTTATTTACATGAATATTCTAACCTCCCAATCATTTTTATCCTCATCTCTATCACAAATTTAAAAACCTTATGTAGGAATGATGAACTGACTTTATTGCCTTCTTTAAGCCATGTTTATGAACTATTGCCTCATTGGGTGAAAAAAGACTGTCAGAGACAAAACTTACATGATAATGGCAAATTGTTTCCCCATTTAAAATCTTCTCTCCTAATCTATGTTTATTCTTTTCTAGAGTTCCTCTTAGTTTATCTAAATTGTAGTAACCACCACTAAAGTACTCTCCCATTGATGTCACATCTGCCTGTTCAGATTCATTCCTTAAACCTAATTCCCTGACTGTGCCTTGTCCTTTAGGGTTTACCTAAGACAAAACAAAAAACATTGGACACATTTTAAGAATTCTGCACTCTATGCATCTTTTACACTCAAAGTTCTTACTATTGTTGCCCTTTTGATACCGCACCACTCAACAATTTGCCCAGATTTTTGTTCTTCTATCTTGCTTTGTTTATTTAGAAACTCGTACTCACAATTGTGAGATCCCACCCCTCTCTCTTTTTTGTTCCTCCCTTCAAACCATGATGACTCATTTGCTGTGTCTTCGGCATATCATCCTTCCTCATAGCTGTGATTACTTCTTTAATGAATATTCTAATCTTCCCTGTCATTTTTTTCTTGCCTCTATCTTCTATTTAAAATCTCTACACCAGGAATGATAATTGCCTTTACTGCTCTTCTTTAAGCCATAGTTCATTAATGACCATGATGGCATACATCTGAGTGTTTACTTGAGCTTATGCTTCAAACACTCCATTCACAAGATTTCTCTGTTCCCCTGCTCCATTCACAAGACTTGTTTTCTCATTACACTGCTCTGTTATTGTTTCACAGTCAGTTTACCCTTAAGACCCTTCCACATAATTGTATGACATATGACCTGAAGACATAAAAGAATCATTCTCCATCTTACCTTTGATTACTTGAAGCTTGACACATGAAACATGCTGCTTTGTGAAATGTTTAATAGTTTATAGTGCAAAAAGGGCCGTTCATCCCATTGTGTCTATACCAGTTCTCTAAGCATTTTGGCTTAGTGCCGATCTCCTGGCACTTTCTCAGGAGGAGAACATGCCCCTATCTACATCAATAAAGCTGAGGTTGAGAGGGTGAATAACATCAAGTTCCTCAGAGTGACGATAACCAAAAACCTGTCCTGGATTTCCCACATAGGTGCAATGTCAAGGCAGCACAACGCCTCTTCTTCCTCAGGCAGCTCAGGAAATTCAGCATGTCCATAGGGACCCTCACCAACTTTTACAGATGCAGCATTGATAGCATACTGTCCGGGTGAATAGCTGCTCTGCCCAGGATTGTAAGAAATTACAGAAGGTTATGTGTACAGCCCAGACCATCAATAGAAGCCAGCCTTCCATCCATGGACTCCATTTACACTTCTCATTACAGTGGTAAGGCTGTTGACACCCATCCCACCCCGGTAATGTCTCCCACAACCTCTTCTGTCAGGCAGAAAATACAGAAGTTTGAACACGTGGACCAGCAGATTCAGGAATAGCTTCTTCCTGGCTCTTATTAGACTGATGAACGGACTCTGTAACCTCAAATAGTACTGATCTTGTTAATGTTGATCTTGAAATAGCACATGTCCTGTGCGTTGCAACCTGCATGCCTCTGTCAAAGTGATTTTTTTTCACCCTTTCATCTGTGTGTCCTTGTTAACTGTGGTCTGCCTGTACTGTATCAAATCAAATCAAATCACCCTGCACTTTATTTAAATAGAAACAATCTTCTTTGTATTGAAATGTATTACCTCATACTTCTTGCACTGAACTTAATTGGTCACCAATCTGCCCACTGCACTAACTCATTAATCTCCTTTTTGAAGTTCTACACACACACCCCTTCAGAGTTTACAATGCTCTCAAATTTTATATCATTTGTAAACTTTTAAATGGAAACCTGCACAGTAAGATCTAGATAATTTATTTAAATATATACAGCAAACATAGTTTTAACTGGCACCTTATAAACCAGCACTATTGATGAACCAGAAAAAATTATATACCTCAAACATTGTATTATTGCATTTTCTGAGTGCTCAGGTGAGGATGCAATTGCAAAGACTCTCTGCTAGTAAGTTTTTCTTAATTTAAGGCAAAGTTGCATTATTATTTAAGTGACTTACTCTGTAAATAAAGTATAACAGTGATGCGTATATATCCAACATTATGTTTCTATTACTCAGTGTATGGTTTCACATTATGTGAACCTTTTAATTAACCGGAGTATTTGATCAACTAGCACACACTTGGTTCCAAAGGTGCCGGTTAATAAAATCTTTTCTCTATGGCAAAAGCTGCAGAAGTCTGATACAAAATTTCCTCCCATCCAAAAGTACCTAATAATCATTACCATCACTGAGCTAATATTTTAGCCATTCAGCTACTCTCCCTTTATTCCATGAACTATGACTTTCCTCACAGGTGTTGAATGACATTTAGTCAAACAACTTATGGATGTCCACGTACATGACATCAACAACTTTCCCCTAGTTAACCCTCCATATGACAATATGAACAATTAGGCACTTGGCACTAACCCTATCACTAACCTTAACCCCAACCCTAACCCTGCTCTGCCATTCATAGGAGGGAAAGATATAAAAGAGACCTAAGGGGCAACTTTTTCACGCAGAGGGTGGTACATATATGCAATGAGCTGCCAGAGGATATGGTGGAGGCTGGTACAATTGCAGCATTTAAGAAGCATTTGGATGGGTATATGAATAGGAAGGGTTTGGAGGGGTATGGGCAAACATGGCTGATCTGATTTGAATCTTAATCCTACATTCCAGCATATCCCTGATTAATGTTTAAACCAAAAAATCTGACACTCCCACAAAGAAAGCATTCCCTGTTACTTCTTCAAAAAAACTCCAATTATGTTCTATCAATGAGTCTACACTGATTCTTCTGAAATAACCCATATTTTCCCATGAGTCTACCCATCTTATCCCAAATAATCGTTTCCAGAAGTTTTCCCTTGATTGAAGTTAAAATGACTGGTTCGTAATTGTTGGGTTTATCTTTACAAGCTTTTTTTTTAAATGAGGGAGTTATGATTACAATTCTCCAGTCCTCTTGATCCAGGGAATATTGAACAATTATTACCAATGCTTTTGTAATTTACACTCTTCCATTTTTCAAGATCCTTGGATGTCACACATCTGGTAATCCAAGATGGAGGATGGGAAAAATTTCTGGCTGTAAGAGCTGCTCCTTTTTTTGAGGTATTTTAGGTGTTGGAGGTGATTTCCTCGAATTCCAGGAGCAGCAGTTACTGTTTTATATGCTGTGGCATTGTTTTGGAACTTTGGAAAAAAAGTCAAAACAACAGCAGTTTAAAAGGGAGAAGAGCAGACAAAGGAAGCACATGATGAGGACAGTGCAGGAGAGCGAGAGAGAGAGAGAAAACCTGCACAGTTACCGCCTTTGATGTTTGAATTCGTGTATCGCTGGACATCGGAGTGCATCTGGGAAAATTTACAAACAGTGAAATTCACAACTAATCTTTGAGGAACCGATTTGGATGAAGTTCACAGCACAGAATCAGATAAGTTAATTATTGTTTTAAGTCTGTCCAAGAGAAAGGCTGTAATAGTGACTACAGTGGCTTCTTTCTTGATTATATGTTTTTGGAGATAAGTCTCTTGATTAAACTTAAAATATACCCTGGAGCGTCGGAAGCTGAGGGGTGACCTTATAGAGGTTTACAAAATTATGAGGGGCATGGA